>NW_027142206.1:0-47938 GCF_036365525.1 Heterodontus francisci | reverse complement strand
ACATGGTGGAGGAGAATCCTTGTTTGCGGAAAAAGGAATACGTGTGGGGTGGAAGGTGGCATCTCACGACCAGATGTGGCAGAGATGGCAAAACTGGTAGAATGGAATTGAGTCCTTACAAGAAGTGCGGTGGGAGGAAATGTAATCAAGGTATCTGGGAGTAAGTGGACAGCTTATTCCCAGAAATAGAAATCAAGAAGTGATGGCAGAGAAGGGAAGAGTTGGAGATTGACCATGTAAAGGCAAGGCAGAACTGGAAATTCGAAGCAAAGTTGGTGACCAGTGTCTTGGCCAATCACATAACGAGGGATGTGGACAGGGATTTAAACTAACGGGCCTGTGTGGGGGAGGATTTGGGTAGAGGGAAATTTAAAAATCCAAAGAGAGCGGACAGGGCGTCGGAGCAGGATGTTGATGTGGGTAAATGCCAACAGAATGGAACATAAAGGGACAGAGTTTAACAAAAATTGTGCATCGGCAAATTAGGTCATTGCATGGAATAGAGGTAGAAAACTGAAATGCAAGTACATTATATGAATGCACAAAGCATCTGTAATAAGAAAGATTGTGTCAGAAATAGAGATAAATGATCTAGATCTAATTGCCATTACCGAGACATGATTACAAGGAGATCGAGTTTGGGAAATGAATACTCCAGGGTACACAATATATTGGAGAGACAGACAGAATGGCAAAGGAGGAGGGGTAGCCCTGATAGTAAAGGATGACATAAGGGCATTCATAAGAAGGGATCTGGCCTCAGAAGATCATGAAGTAGAATCAGTTTGGGTGGGAATTAGGAACAGCAGGAGTCAACTACTGGTGGGAGTAGTTTACAGACCTCCTAACAATAGTTATATTAGTGGACAGAGCATTAAATGGGAAATTATTGGAGCTTGTAACATAGGTTATGCATTAATTGTGGTGGACTTTAATCTGCATATAGACTGGGGCCAAAGTATTTTGCTTTTCTTATAGGTAGGAGGAGATGCCTGAGAGTTAGTGTTAAGACTCTGCAAGATAGAGGTACGTCGTCAAACAACAGTTCAGCAGGTTTAATGACAATGTCAAGGTTGTCCCTGAGTGTTGCAAGTTCAGAGGAAAGCAGGTTTGAGTTAGTGAGGGGAATCAGAGAAATTTACACAGCCAATGTCACGCTGGCAGTTCTCAATAAAAAGATCTGGAGAGGGTGTGCTGCTAGAGGGAGGGGCCCAGGTAGAATGAGAATTCTGGAGACAGAAGAAAGGGGTAAGATTCCTAGCCAAAGACGTGGCCATGGATGTAAAGGCAGCAGCAGAAGAGCTCAGCATCATGCTGCGCTCAAAATTAATTGAGGTGGGGCATAAGGGGATGAAGCTGAGCCCTTTGAGTCCTGATCATTCAGTGTCAGAGAGGGGAAGGTCTGAGGGGAAGTAAAAACACAGCAATGGGTGAGATTGGAAGGAGAGATGGGGAGTCAAAGGCAAGTGAAAAGAAGGATCTAGAACAGTGTTGATATTAAAGAGTTGTTGAAGCTTGTGGGTCTTGACGCCTGAAAGGAAGAAGACTTTTTTTTGTTAAAGCACCAGGTGAGGTGAAGGATAAAATGGAACCGTGGACTAGGACAACTCTGAAAGGGAGTGGGTCATGCTGCTGCAGATAGAAGCTGAGCGCATCCATGGGGTGGCACATGACATTGAATATATATCTCAGGAAACAGCGAGAGCAGTAGTTTGAGGAACGCTGAATATCATGCTTCATTAAAACTGTTGTATCATACGTGCTTGCAGCATTATCTTGCCTCCATAATCCCAGCCTGCAGCCTTTGCTGGTTACCTCCTGGCAGCCTAATACAATGTCTGCAGCTCTGAGCAGATTAATCCCCTCATTGACAATCTGCTGCTTGTAATGTCCTGACCAAATTTGGAAAAGAAAAAGAAAGTGAGGAATAGAAGAGCAGCAACAGAGAAGTGAGCAGAAAGAGACTGATCAGTGAGAATATGTGGTGTGTGACAGTGAACCAAATGACAGAGAAGTAGAGACATGGTGACCAGAGACACGGAAAAAAGAAACAACATAAATGAGAAAGAGATTGAGGACCATTTATTTGTGTTAAACTTTGTCAGTTAAATTGACTAATTGTTAAATGAGTAACCCAGATTTTTGAGTCATAGTTATTTATGGCATAGAAGGAAGCCATTCAGCCTGTCACATCCATGCTGGCTCTCCATGGAGCAATCCAGTCAGTCCCACTCACCCGCTTGATCCCTGTAGCCCTGCAAGTTCATTTTCGTGCAGCGTCCATCAGTTTCCTTTTGACATCATTGGTTGCCTCCATTTCCACCACCCTCGTGGGCAGCGAGTTCCAGGTCATTAGCACTCCTGCATAAAAAAAAGTTCTTTGTTACATTTCTCCTGCGTCTCTTGCCGAAAGGAGGGGCAGGAGTGTTTCTTCCAGGCCCAACAAGCTGCCCAGTAAACACCCCAACCCCATGATCTGTCTACTCCCTACCACCACCATCTGACACTGTGCCCATGACTGCCATCTGACCCACCCCAGCATTCAAGACAATTCTTGTCACAATTGAACCCCCAACACTGGGCTTACCTGGTCCCCCTGGCTGCAGTCTTGTTATGCAGGATTCTTCGCTTGAAAGGCTTCCAGCCTGTCAATCAGGCTACCTGTGGGTATGCAACGAATGGAAAAACATTTAACAACCACAGGACATTCAGGAAACTGCTTCTTCCAGATTTCCTTACTTCAGAACAGCACCACCCCATCACAAGTAACTTGCCTCCGGGCTAAAATCCAGGCCTGCGTGAGTCAGTGAAGATTCTTCAATCTGATTGGTTGAAGAGGTATGCTGCTGCTTGCTCTGTTCATGCTTGTCCCAGGTTCCTTGTGGAGGGTGGTGCACTGCTTCAGCCTCTCATTGCTTCTAAGTTGTCATGCAAAAGCCCATAAATAGACTGTGGGCAGTCGTAAGTGGAATGACTGGTGAGTGCAAAATCCGGGCATATATACTTGTGCACGCATACAAATTTCAACTGATTTGTTCAATTTTCACACTCATAAAATGACAACAACTCAGAGCTGTAGGTATGATGGAAAACATCTAGTCAAATCCCCAGAGAGGAATTACTAAAAGCCTTAAAAAAAAAAATCAACCAAGTGAGCAAAACCTTCAATAAGAGAAGGGGAATAAATGAGGCTGCTTTAAAGATTTTTTGAAAATTCTTGAACTCTCACTAACTGCAAAACGTAGCATGGGAAATAAACTTTGTAACATAATTCTGATACAAGAAAATTGCAAATTTTACAATATAGTGGTTAAGCTTTCCTGGACAGTATTTTGCATGCTTAAAAATATGCACCAGTATTTTCCAAATGAGGTGGTCTGTCTTGAGAAGTTAACATAGAGTTTTCAAATGACTTTCCAGAGCTATCACTGTCAGTTGAAGGGACTCTAAACAATGACACCACCCCCTGCCAACCCTCCTGCCTCCCCCACATAAACCCCAGTCTGATTGTGTATACTCTGGTGAAAACTCCAAGCATGGATTGCTCACCTATATCTGCAGGCCAACTGTCCACCTCAACAGGAAGGCTGAGTTATTATAACAGTTCATTTTTCCTTAAGACATCAAAATAAAGTAAATGTGAATCTGGGGCTTTCAGTTGAGTTTTGGCAGGAAAATGATTTTCAAGAACTCATCTATTTTGAGTAATGACTGAGAAAAAAATAAGTATGTGTGGCCAAGTTTGAGTGCATGTGGACGCATGCAGGTATTGCAATGTTGCAGAGCTAGCGATTACCTACGTGAGAAACAGTGTAATAGCAACTATGTGTACAAAAGATTTTCAGAGGGAGAAAAAAATATATCAGATATATGATGACTACCAGACATAAGCAAAAAAAGCATACAAATACAGAGAGCAGAATGTATACGAGCAGCGTACAGGAGAGAACATAGCAAATTGAGGATTTACAAAAAAGAGCGTAGGATGAAAGCCCAAATGCAAAACTCAGATTATTGAGATGTTGAGAGGATGAGCAAGATGAAAAAAACAAAAATTATTGAGATGAATTGGGAGTTGTACAGGGCAGATTTTTGTTTCAAATTTTTATTCATGAAAAGAACCACAGGAAATTAACCATATTGTGCAGAAGAAATTGGTGTAAGTGACTCACACTTCAAACATTTGTGGGAAATACTTTTTCCAGTTAGTTATTCCATTCATTGGTACTTCATTTTTCATCGTTAGCATCTTTTAAAATGCATGTGTTCTCACAACCTGCCTAACATGAAAGAAAGTTGCTTCAAACATTGATCATATAGTCAGCCAGCACACACCCTCTCTGTTTAAAATTAAGAGCTGAATTGCACTGTTGGTCGTGAGAGCACATACCAACTAGAGAGTAGCTGTTACACTAATTTGATGGAAACCTCCTTCACGCATGGGTTGAGCGAGGCACTTGAAAATTTATTGAGAGTAAAATTGATGTGGTGCTGTATAAAGAAGTTGGCAAGGGTAATTGTACTTTAGGATGAAAACTGCATGATTGGTTGTGAGGTATTGCATCACAGCACATCCTTTATCCTCAACTATAACAGTAAATTCTGCATTTCTTGATATAAGCGCCTCATTGTAAAACTGGTTTATAGCGAGCAGTGCCACCGGAGATCAGTGTATCTTTGGCCTCCTTATCTCGAGAGACAATGGGTAAGTGCCTGGAGGTGGTCCGTGGTGTGTGGAGCAGCGCCTGGAGTGGCTATAAAGGCCAATTCTAGAGTGACAGGCTCTTCCACAGGTGCTGCAGAAAAATTTGATTGTCGGGGCTGTTACACAGTTGGCTCTTCCCTTGCGCCTCTGTCTTTTTTCCTGCCAACTGCTAAGTCTCTTCGACTCGCCACACTTTAGCCCCTCCTTTATGGCTGTCCGCCAGCTCTAGCGATCGCTGGCAACTGACTCCCACGACTTTTTTTTTAGAATTAGAACATTACAGCGCAGTACAGACCCTTCGGCCCTCGATGTTGCGCCGACCTGTGAAACCATCTGACCTGTACTATTCCATTTTCATCCATATGTCTATCCAATGACCATTTAAATGCCCTTAAAGTTGGCGAGTCTACTACTGTTGCAGGCAGGGCGTTCCACGCCCCTACTACTCTCTGAGTAAAGAAACTACCTCTGACATCTGTCCTATATCTTTCACCCCTCAACTTAAAGCTATGTCCCCTCGTGTTTGCCATCATCATCCGAGGAAAAAGACTCTCACTATCCACCCTATCTAACCCTCTGATTATCTTATATGTCTCTATTAAGTCACCTCTCCTCCTCCTTCTCTCGAACGAAAACAACCCCAAGTCCCTCAGCCTTTCCTCGTAAGACCTTCCCTCCATACCAGGCAACATCCTAGTAAATCTCCTCTGCACCCTTTCCAAAGCTTCCACATCCTTCCTATAATGCGGTGACCAGAACTGCACGCAATACTCCAGGTGCGGCATCACCAGAGTTTTGTACAGCTGCATCATGTCCTCGTGGCTCCGAAACTCGATCCCCCTACTAATAAAAGCTAACACACCATATGCCTTCTTAACATCCCTATTAACCTGGGTAGCAACTTTCAGGGATTTATGTACCTGGACACCAAGATCTCTCTGCTCATCTACACTACCAAGAATCTTCCCATTAGCCCAGTACTCTGCATTGCTGTTACTCCTTCCAAAGTGAAACACCTCACACTTCTCCACATTAAACTCCATTTGCCATCTCTCAGCCCAGCTCTGCAGCCTATCTATGTCCCTCTGTACCCTACAACACCCTTCGACACTATCCACAACTCCACCGACCTTCGTGTCATCCACAAATTTACTAACCCACCCTTCTACACCCTCATCCAGGTCATTTATAAAAATGACAAACAGCAGTGGCCCCAAAACAGATCCTTGCGGTACACCACTAGTAACTAAACTCCAGGATGAACATTTGCCATCAACCACCACCCTTTGTCTTTCAGCTAGCCAATTTCTGATCCAAAGCTCTAAATCACCTTCAACCCCATACTTCCGTATTTTCTGCAATAGCCTACCGTGGGGAACCTTATCAAACGCCTTACTGAAATCCATATACACCACATCCACGGCTTTACCCTCATCCACCTGTTTGGTCACCTTCTCGAAAAACTCAATAAGGTTTGTGAGGCACGACCTACCTTTCACAAAACCATGCTGACTATCGCAAATGAACTTATTCTTTTCAAGATGATTATAAATCCTATCTCTTATAACCTTTTCCAACATTTTACCCACAACCGAAGTAAGGCTCACGTGTCTATAATTACCAGGGCTGTCTCTACTCCCCTTCTTGAACAAGGGGACAACATTTGCTATCCTCCAGTCTTCCGGCACTATTCCTGTCGACAATGACGACATAAAGATCAACAACAACGGCTCTGCAATCTCCTCCCTGGCTTCCCAGAGAATCCTAGGATAAATCCCATCTGGCCCAGGGGACTTATCTATTTTCACACTTTCCAAAATTGCTAACACCTCCTCCTTGTGAATCTCAATCCCATCTAGCCTAGTAGGCTGTATCTCAGTAATCTCCTCGACAACATTTTCTTTCTCTACTGTAAATACTGACGAAAAATATTCATTTAACGCTTCCCCTATCTCCTCTGATTCCACACACAACTTCCCACTACTATCCTTGATTGGCCCTGTTCTAACTCTAGTCATTCTTTTATTCCTGATATACCTATAGAAAGCCTTAGGCTTTTCTTTGATCCTATCCGCCAATGACTTCTCGTATCCTCTCCTTGCTCTTCTTAGCCCTCCCTTTAGATCCTTCCTGGCTAGCTTGTAACTCTCAAGCGCCCTAACTGAGCCTTCACGTCTCATCCTAACATAAGCCGCCGCCTTCCTCTTGACAAGCGCTTCAACTTCTTTAGTAAACCACGGCTCCCTCGCTCGACAACTTCCTCCCTGCCTGACAGGTACATACTTATCAAGGACACGCATTAGCTGCTCCTTGAATAAGCTCCACATTTCGTTTGTGCCCATCCCTGCAGTTTCCTTCCCCATCCTACACATCCTAAATCTTGCCTAATCGCGTCATAATTTCCTTTCCCCCAGCTATAATTCTTGCCCTGCGGTATATACCTGTCCCTGCCCATCGCTAAGGTAAACCTCACCGAATTGTGATCACTATCACCAAAGTGCTCACCTACATCTAAATCGAACACCTGGCCGGGTTCATTACCCAGTACCAAATCCAATGTGGCATCGCCCCTGGTTGGCCTGTCCTCATACTGTGTCAGAAAACCCTCCTGCACACACTGGACAAAAACAGACCCATCTAAAGTACTCGAACTATAGTATTTCCAGTCAATATTTGGAAAGTTAAAGTCCCCCATAACCACTACCCTGTTACTCTCGCTCCTGTCGAGAATCATCTTCACTATCCTTTCCTCTACATCTCTAGAACTATTCGGAGGTCTATAGAAAACTCCCAACAGGGTGACCTCTCCTCTGCTGTTTCTAACCTCGGCCCATACTCTCAGTAGACGAGTCCTCAAAACGTCCATTCTAGCCGCTGTAATATTTCATGATTAACAAATGTAAGGTGGTAAGGAGAGAAGAAGGGATATGATAATCTAAATGCAGATACAGGTGTTAGATGGCGATTCTTCTGAAGGAACTGTGATCAATGTCACAATATATAGTGTTAATTCTATTGGGATCGGTGACTGTATTAGTTTTGGTCTGTATTTGTGTAAGTGGTGTAATGTACTGTGAGTGATGTAAGTTGGAATGTGATGAGATTAGAGAAGGGTTGTATTATGGTGGTAGGATGGTGTGGTTTGGGGGGGGGGGTATAGGGGGTATGGTAGGGGTGGTATTAGGTGTAGTATGTTGATGGGTTGGTGTTTGGGGGATGATGGTGGGGGGGGGGAGGGGGGGGGGTTGAGGTGTTTTTAGGTGAGTTAGAGAGGTGTGGGATGGTAGGGTGGAAGGAGAAGTGAGTGTCAATTGAGTAAGAGGTCTGGTTGTTGGGGTGTTTTGTGATTGGGTGGTTATTGTTCAAGATTGGATAATATGGGGACTCTGGGGTTTCTATGAACGGTAGAGTGGATCCAGATGGGTTGGGTGAATGTGGAGGGATTGGGGGTAGGGAGGTAAGATTAACTAATTGTATGAAAGTTGCGTGGTTTGGAGATGGGTTGTGTGATTGGGGTGGGGACAGCAACCACCATTGTGCTGATGTCTGGCATGATAGAGGTGTATGGTGGTACAGGCGTAATGCGAGAATTCTTAAGTGAGTGGCATTGGCAAAAAGATGAAACTAATAAGTTGCTCTCTAGATTATTCGATAGTTGGATAGTTTGGTGTTGGCAATCTCTCTCTGTCATTGTGTCGGGGGGGGGGGTTTGACCAAATCACATCATCACTTTAGGACTAGATCTTGTACATAGGGACAGGAAGAAAGTCTTTCTTGCTTCTTCAGGTTCTGAAATACGATGGAGACCTGTGTTGGCAAGGTAGTTGTACACAACATTTTATCTACATTGGAGCTCAGCCTCAAAGAATAGATATGTGACCATATGCCTCTTGCCGTAGGGTGGAAGAGATGGTGACCAGTGCTGGGGTGAGATGAGTTGAATGGGGATTAAGGGGGTAGAATGAATCCTTGTTTATTGCTGGGGTGTGTGTAGTGTATCACCAATCTGTACTTGGAAGGTTCCCTGTTCAGCATGCTAAGTCACATTACAACTCTTTGTGGCATCTGGAGCTGGTGAGGGCTCATGTTGTTTAGTGGGTGTGGAAAGTGGTATTGGTATGTCTGACAATGGCATGAATAGAAAGAAGTGATGCAATTTTTTCAGAAAAGCCCATAAGATACTGAGGCTATCCCTATAATGGTATCCAACAATATCCCAAGTAGAATGACTTTCTGATGGCCTTTGACAAGATCCCACACTGGAGACTATTGGAAGAGATTTTAGATTATGGAATAAGATGAGGATAGCAAATTGGATTAAAAACTAATTAGAAGGTAACAAAGAAAATGAGTTAAAGGCAGCTTCTCAGAGTGGTTGAAACTGGGTAGGGGTGTCTTATGGGGTTCTGTTCTGGGACCGCTTCTGTTCACTGTGTAAGTTAGTGGTTTGGATCAGTGGCTGGAAGTGGCTTCCAAATTTGAAGATGATGCAATAAATATAGGAAGTCATTTTGAGGACCAGAGGAAACTGCAAGAGGCTATGGAAAAATGGTGGAAGGTCTTAAAAAAAAAAAAAGTGGCAGATAGAATTCAATTTCGATAAATATGAAGTGACATATTTTGGTTGAAAATTAAAAGGGATATCTATATTTTGAGGGAACGCTGGGTGATGGCGAAAAGGGAGAATGCTCTTATGGAAGATAAACATCACTACAACAGGTTGAAACTGTTCTTGTAGTTTTGGTGTAAACCTGTGCAAAATTATGTAGGAAATGACCTTGTTAGGTTCAAACTCTCAGCTAGTCTTGCATATATTTTAGTTCTGTAGTACACATCTGGGATACAATTCAAGTTCTAACCATCTGCACTCATAGCTTCCAGATTTTGAAAATCAGGGAAAGAAATGTCAGTGGGTTTCCCTGAGCCTGAACAATCAGTGATCTCTCAAGTAAATAGTTTTGACATTGTCAGCTGTGTGATTGTTACCAATTATTCTGTTGCAAGATCATGTACTCTTTTGTGAGATAAAAATCTCAGTAAAAATGATGTACTTGCTGAAATGGTCTACTTGGTTATAACTCTTCTCTTTCAGATTTATTCCAATAGAGAACTTGAAGAAACGCTGAACAAAATAAGAGAAATTCTGTCTGATGATAAGCATGACTGGGATCAGCGAGCCAATGCTGTAAGTTGTTTCATTTGTTTGTAGGCTGATTTTTATTTTTATTTATTTTTTATCTAGAGATACAGCACTGAAACAGACCCTTCGGCCCACCGAGTCTGTGCCGACCATCAACCACCCATTTTATACTAATCCTACACTAATCCCCTATTCCTACCACATCCCCACCTGTCCCTATATTTCCCTACCACCTACCTGTACTAGGGGCAATTTATAATGGCCCATTTACCTACCAACCTGCAAGTTTTTTGGCTGTGGGAGGAAACCGGAGCACCCGGAGAAAACCCACGCAGACACAGGGAGAACTTGCAAACTCCACGCAGGCAGTACCCAGAATTGAACCCGGGTCGCTGGAGCTGTGAGGCTGCGGTGCTAGCCACTGTGCCAACATGCAGAAATATTTTTCCCTACACACAGACACTTGAAAGGCCAAGATGAAATTCTTTATTGTGTTAAACTCAACATCTGGAGATCATACCCCACTGCATTAGTGTGATTTTATTTTGCTATACTATTCATCTTAATGGCCTGGAGATTTCTTATAATTCATCATTAATCAAGCATATTTTGCCCTGTGAACTCAAATTCACCAAGATATAATTTTATCTATTTTTAATAAGGAGCCTTGATGTCAGAACTGACTACTGCAATGGGGTACTGTCCTTTCATCTCTATCCTCTTTTGAATCTAACCCAAAATGATAGGATTTATGTTTCTTGTTTCCTTCTCTCCTGTTCCTCCTTCCTTTTGTCCCCCTCTCCTTCACTTGGAAAATGTTTGAGTTTTATAGGAAACTACTGAAAATTTGACTTAACCAATGCCTAGGTTCCTCCCTTCCCCAGTTTTCCTCTACTAATTTTGCTTGTACGTCTCCTCTCCTTTAAGTGTTGCCACCTTGCTTGGGAGTATTGTCAATTACCTCTGATATCTATTCATTTATAAATCTGAACAATAAGTGTTGACAAGCTATTTAGTTGTTGTGGCCATCATAGTTGAGTGTGATGATAGCCTCACTTGATGTAGATGCATGATTATTTCCAGCAAGGTTTGCTCGATATTGATCAGGAATGGGAACCCATGTTATCTTTTAATCCCCATCCTAACCTAGCAAATCAAAGGCCAGGTGTAGCATTGCTACTACAATAGAAGCTATAATCAGCTAACTCAGCCAGACCAAGGATTAAACTTAACTTCCTGATCTGTTCAGTTCAAATACTTACAGTTTAAACACACTGAGCCATCAGGAGACTTAGTGCACAGATAATTGAAGACTTTTCCTTTTTCCTCCTAGCTCAAGAAGATTCGATCACTACTGATTGCTGGAGCTACAGAATATGACTGTTTTTTTCAGCATTTAAGATTATTAGAAGGAGCTTTTAAATTGTCAGCTAAAGATCTCCGATCACAGGTTGTCAGGGAAGCTTGCATTACTGTAGCGTAAGTACTGTTGGAAGTATACTTTGACCTGCTCAATATATTGTAAAATATTACTGATTTGTTGGAGTAAGGATGTGCTACTGTCAAATTCTATTACAGGATTGTGCTTTCCCTAAAAATATTTCAAGAACATACTTACCAGTCTATTGTGTTGAGGTTTTTTTTTAAGCATCCTTAAGTAAACAAATACAAACGTTTACTTAAAGCAACCTAAATTACTTTTGTGGCATCCAGCAATTGTTGGAGTGTGAGAAGACTGTCAAAATAATAGCAAGGCTAATGGCTTAATTGTCCATTCAACTCACCACAGAATGTTAAGTGTAATCATTACAAGCATTAGTACCTTTTCAGTGATGTGATGAGTGTTAATCACTGCTGATCAATCTTTCTGGCACTGAAAATTAACTATTATATGTGCGGAGTCTCATTTCTTCAGGTTTTGAATTTTTGGGGAGATTTTAAAAATGGCAACTTTGAAGTATTTCTCTCTCTCTTAATCCAATCTATTTTAAACTCTATTTCTCTTTCTTTACCTGATTTGCCTTAAATCCCTCTTTAATTCACCTTCCTTTTCAGTCCTTCCTGTTTATTTCCCAACCCTTAAGCCTCATTGGTTAAGGAGATACCCTGTTGGTTGCCTTGTTCACAAGGGTGTCAGATGCCCTGTTTTCCTCATTGCCCCATTATAAGCTTCCACTTTCTGCAACTTTGCGGGCAATTTTCTTTGAGCTGAAGGATGCAGAGGGCAGTCTAACTAATGGCAGATGCTGTTAGATGCCCTGTTTAAGCAAATTCTGGTCCAGTGTAAAGATATGATCTTTAAAGTAGGTTAACGCTTATGGAATTTTACGTAGTTACTTCGGTTTTAAAATGGCTCTGTCACTAGAAAGAAGGGATTGGAAACATACAAAATAGATGTGTCCCAGAGTAGAGTCCTTCAGTTACTGTATAAATGACTTTAAGAATAGAATTGTATTAAAAAGTTTACTGATTGTACCAAGGTATAAGACTGGCGGACAGCCATAAAGGCGGGGCTAAAGTGTGGCGAGTCGAAGAGACTTAGCAGTTGGCAGGAAAAAAGACAGAGGCGCAAGGGAAGAGCCAACTGTGTAACAGCCCCGACAGTCAAATTTTTCTGCAGCACCTGTGGAAGAGCCTGTCACTCTAGAATTGGCCTTTACAGCCACTCCAGGCGCTGCTCTACACATCACTGACCACCTCCAGGCGCTTACCCATTGTCTCTCGAGATAAGGAGGCCAAAAGAAAAAAAGAAAGAAAGAAGACCAATTAAGAAATATATAGATGAACAGCATTCAAAAATGCTGTTCAGTGGAGTTAAGAATTGACAGATAGTTGTTAGTGTCGATCAATGTACTATTTTGGGCAGGCTCAGTTTGTGTTCTGCCAGGGCCACTCAGCTTCTGACCTCATTACTGCCTTGGTTCAAACATGGACAAAAGAGCTGAAGTCAACAGGTGAGGTGAGAGTGATTGCTCTTGACATTAAGGCAGCATTTGACTAAGTATGGCATCAAGGAGCCCTAGCAAAACTGGAATCAGGGGAAGACTCTCGGCTGGTTGGAGTCATACCTAGCGCAAAGGAAGATGGTTGTGGTTGTTGGAGGTCAGTCATCTCAGCTCCAGGACATCACCACAGGGGTTCCTCAGGGTAGTGTCCTAGGCCCAACCATCTTCAGCTGCTTCATCAATGACCTTCCCTCAATCATAAGATCAGAAGTGGGAATATTCACTGATGATTGCATGATGTTCAGCACCATTCGCAACTCCTCAGATACTGAAGCAGTCCATGTAGAAATGCAGCAAGACCTGGACCCCTCGTGGACTGCAATGGTTCAAGAAGATGGCTCGCCACCACCTTCTCAAGGGCAAGTAGGGATGGGCAATTAACGCTGACCTAGCCAGCGACGCCCACATCCCATGAATGAATAGAAAAATGGCAGCTTATGTATATGATTTGTCAAACTCATCATCCAGGGCATATGCAAGTATGCCCACCCACCCCACAGTTGCATGATGTTGGTGGACGTCAGCAGCCCGAGGTGAATGATAAAGATGGATTAATATTTTAGAATTTTGCTCAATTAACTTTGAAATCATGGTATACTTTGTAGAACCCTTGCTTGAGAATTTAAGTGGATTATGTAAAGTCCATGGCAGAGGGAATTCATTGAATCATAGAAAGTTTGTGCCACTGAAAGAGGCCATTTGGCTCATCATGTTTGCGCCAGCTGAGAAACGAGCCGCCCAGCCTAATCCCGCTTTCCAACATTTGGTCTGGAGCCCTGCAGGTTTTGGCACTTGAGGTGCATATCCAGATACCTTTTAAATGAATTGAGGGTTTCTGCCTCTGCTTCCCTTACAGGCAGTGAGTTCCATTGCCCAATTTTAATTTATGTATCACCAAAATGGTACTTTAAAAAGAAGATTTAAGTAATGTGCTTTTCAAAATACATTAAGAAAATTTCAAGAATTGGCATATTATCATTTCATTGGATAAATGAAAGGTAGGTTAGTTGAGTCTGATGATTTTAAATCTCGTGTGTCTGTGTAATTTGCTATTAAGAAACATTGTTCCCCAAGAAGGCAACTCTTTTTTTTGGGTAACAAAAAAAAATTCTGCTCTACAGGACAGTCAGAATTTGGGTTACTTTCTGTACATTCTAACTGTACAAATCCAATCATTATTCTTTTGGTACCAGCTTATCTAACAAGAAAAATGGTGTCTTCATTTTGGTCAAAGGTCATTGTTGGAATTTTATTACACAGGCACCTGTCAACACTTCTAGGCAACAAATTTGATCATAGTGCTGAAGCCATTGTGCCTACATTATTTAACCTCGTCCCAAACTGTGCAAAGGTGATGGCAACATCTGGAGTAGCAGCAATTAGATGCATCATCCGTGTGAGTACATCGTGTTATAAATATTTTCTTTGAACTTGTCTTCATGATCTCTTAAAGTCTTTTTTTATTCTTATTTGTTCATCCTGCACAGTTAAGGAGGAATTACTGAGGTCTTTTATACTGGTCGTGAGCTGAAGGAGTCTTACTTCCATAAGTTTGCTTCACTGATCTACAGGAAGTATTCGAGATCCGATGTTGGCAGAATGCATCATCGGTGCCAGACACTGTTGTTAAACCGGCCTTTGCTGCCAGCGTTTTTACCAAGTGTCTGTTGGTATGATCAGTTTTTAAAAAAGCATACACATCTGGATGATTGACTCAGTGCCTCCTGCAGAGCCAGCATTCGATCAAATGGTAATGCTGCTGAAATGTGTGGAGTGCATGTACAATTGAGAAAAATCCCAATTGTGCATAATGCAAGACCTTGCTTCCCTCCATCAGATTTTCTTTGGTCACAAACCTATGTTCAAAAGTGAAAGTCGAGTTCAGGCAATCAACAGCATTGTCTACAGGTCTTGTGGCATAAGACATAAGGAATAGGAGCAGGAATAGACCATACAACCCCTAGAACCTGCTCCACTATTCCGCAGGATTATTGCTGATCTTCTACCTCAGCTGTATTTTGCCGTCGTATCATCATGTCCCTTGATTCCCTGGGGTCCAGAAATCTATTGGTTTCAGTCTTGATTATGCTGAACAGTCCTCGGGGGTAGAGAATTCCTGAGATTCATAACACCCTGAGTGGAGAAAATTCTCTTCATCTCAGTCCTACATGGCCAACCCCTTATCCTGAGACTATGACCCCCTAGTTCACGACTGTTCAGCCAGAGGAAACAGCTCTTCAGCACCTATCCTGTCGAGCCCTCTGAGAATTTTGTACGTTTCAATGAGGCCACATCTCATTCTTCTGCACTCCAGAAAATATAGGTCCGTTCTACGCTATCTATCCTCATAAGACAACACTCTCATCTCAGGAATCAATCTAATGAGCCTTTGTTGCACTCACTCAACCTTGGGTCAGGAGACCAAAAGTGTACACAGTACTCCAGGTGTGGTCTCTCCAATACCCTATACAATTGCTACAAGACTTCCTTACCCTAATACTCCAATCCCGCTTGCCCCCCCCCCTTCCCCTCCAGCAATGAAGTGTCTTCGTAATTGCTTGCTGTACCAACATGTTAACTTTCTAAGATGCATGTACAAGGACAGCCAAATATTTCTGAATACCTACATTTACTTGTCTCTCACCCTCTTAAAAATATTCTGCTTTTCTGTTTTGTCTACCAAAGTAGGTAACTTCACATTTCCCCACATTATATTCCACCTTCTTACCCACTCACTTGACCTTTCCATATCCCATTGCGGCTTCTTTGTGTCCTCTTCACAGCTTACCTTCCCACCTAGCTTTGTATAGTGTTACGACTGACTGCTCCAGTCAAAGCCCCCAATCAAAATATATGATTCTGATTGTGGTGGGAGAAACACACTGTTCATTCAATCCTGTCCCTCCACAGATCGCCCAGCATATCACTTAAACTTTCCAAATTAAAGAAAGACCCAGCCAAATTGTACTATCTATTAACCCCCGAATGAGGCTAACCAAACCAAAATCAACAGATTAACTGTTTCATTAGAAAAACTAAATTCTTAAACACTATGAAGATATAAACAACATTTAAAATAGAAAAAATTAGAGTCCTTGCAAATTTATGGTCTAATGTTGCTTGAAGTCCTCACAGCCGTCCGATGGGGGAGAAAAAGGTTCTTCAACAGTAGAACAGTCCGTAGTTTAATTCCTGTAGTAAGTGATGCTTTCCTTCTCCAGCCATGAATTTCAACAATTAATGACTTGCAAACACTTTTTAAATCAATCAATTTGGCTTTAGAGTTTTGAGCGATAAAAGATTGTCACAGTCTAACTTCCCTTCCTTCAATTTAAATTATCAGAGATTTGTGTTTTGGCTTAACTTTTTTAGAATTTTTAGAGTTAATAAATAAACCGACTAAACTCTCTTCCTTCAATTTAGATGGTCTGTTTCTCCTTTCAGGTGCTAACACACCGCTTTCTCTCTGTTTCCCCAGCTAGAATAGACTGTCTCGACTAAAAAGCCAGTTTCAAAGATAATTGCAACATTGTATATTTGGTCCTTGAATGGCTGTTGCCGGGTAACCAGGATGTATTCTTTGAAGCTGGTTGGTTCCATCTCCATTTGCTTGTATCTAACGGCAACCAGAATGCACTTTCTCTAACTCCTGAGGCTTGCTGGTTCTTAAAGCAGTACGGCTCCTTTTCTGTCTTAAAGACACACCACATATTTCCCGGAGGAAAAAAAAAACAGGATCATGACAATAGTCAGCAATCTTGGATACATTGCTCTCAGTGCCTTCACCTAAATCATTAATACAGATACTAAATAGCTGAGGCCCAAGCACTGATCCTTGCAACACCCCACGAGTTACAACCTGCCAACCTGAAATGATTGTTTATTCCTACTTTCTATTTTCTATCCATTAACAAACCTCAATCCATGCTAATACATTAATGCCAATCCCATGAGCCAGTGGCAGAAGGCATTTTATTCTGCCTTTTGGAAAGCTATTCACGTAATCTGTACAAGTGGGCAATCTTAGCTGTCTCGCATGTCGTCCACTGTCCTTTAAAAAAAAAATCGTCTGGCTTCTGTGTGTTGGTCACAGAGCAGCCACGCCTTAACTGTGGCTGCAGTGCCATTCCCTCACCAATGCCTCTGCAAGAAAGGGAGCCATCTGGAGTTGCCTTGGACCCTGGGAATATGAAATATTCTGCTCATATAAGTAGATTTCAGCTTTGTGCACGATGACTAGCCCTAACCCATTAGAAAATAGTATACAGCAGGCAGAATTTTTTTTCAGAATGTGGCCTCCTTATTGGCAGTTCAAACAAGGTTTACTAGGTTGATTCCTGGGATGAAGGTGTTGTCTTATGAGGAAAGGTTGAGCAGATTAGACCTTTACTCATTGAAGTTTAAAAGAATGAGAGGGGATCTTATTGAAACATGTAAAATTCTGAGAGGGCTTGATAGGGTAGATGCTGTTTCCCCTCATGTGGGAATCTAGAACTAGAGGGCACTGTTTCAAAATAAGGGGTTTCCCATTTAAGACAGAAATGAGGAATTTCTTCTGAGAGGGTTGTTGACCTTTGGAATTCTCTTCCTCAAAGAACAGTGCTGGTTGGGACATCAAGGCTGAGCTAGACAGATTTCTGAACTATAGGGGAGTGAAGAGTTATGGGGGGCAGGCAGGAAAGTGGAATTAAGGCCAAAAATAGATCAGCCATGATCTTAGTGAATGGTGGAGCAGGCTTGAGGGGCCAAATGGCCTACTCCTGCTCATATTTCTTATGGTCTTTGTGTTCTTATGGTGGGTTGGATAAAGTCCATGTTGGTTATGGCAGGAACTGACTTGATAGACCAAATTAGATTTCAATAATCCACAGTTTCTTTTACTCCAGTGACAGAGAACTTTCCTTAGAAAATGTGAAATTTTCTTGAGGATTAAGGTCAAAGAGCTTAAATCTTCAGATGGTTGTTTTCATGCCCTTGGTGATGTGTGCACAGTACTACTTCAGTCTTTCTCATCCCATAAAAAAAACTTATTTGCATGCAATATAGATAAAGAGCGTGATAGTGTGACTTAATTTGCTTGGAAATGATACTAACAACATTTTATTTCATCCAGCACACTCACGTTCCAAGGTTGATTCCCTTAATAACTAGCAATTGTACTTCAAAGTCAGTGGCTGTGAGGAGGTAAGACATTGGAATAAATGCTTTCAATCTTTTGTTTTCAGGGAAGGTTGTATGTTCTTATGGTTTGTGTAGCTGATTAAAGCCAAGACAAAACCATGCAAGTCGCCTTTTTTGTAATACTTGTTTTCAGCAAGCTTTCAAATGTCAATACTTGGAAATTGAACATTTTCCACTTCGTTCCATAACCTTTTATTGCCGGTGTAATTCTAGTTTTCTTCGCTCTATTCTCTCAATGGTTGTGACATCCTGAGCCAGAATTATTAATTTAAATGTTGAGTGGGTAATGAGCTCTGTGCAGTTGCAATGAATGCAAAGCAATTTTCAGGTTAATTTAAATCCAAATTTTGAATATTAATATTCAGGCCAGTGCATGCTGTGGATTTAGATGTTTTTATTTTACATGCCTATTCCAATTCAGGAGAATAGTCTTCAGTCCTGTTTGAGTGTATAAATTGAGGCTGAGTATGGTCAGATTATATATGAGAGCAATTCTTAGCCCTTGTCAATTAATTTTCAATGATTTAACGAATTAAGAGATTGCCATCAGGCTGTGTTCATGCTTGTCGTGTATCATGAGATTTACTATTTAGGCCAGAATAGATTTTCAGATTAGTTTATATTATGATGTTGCTAATAAGTTAAATTCTCTTTGTAAAGGTTTAACTCTCAGAATTCAGATGAAAGGTCATCAACCTGAAATGTTAACACTCTTTCTCTCTACACAGATGCTGCCTGACTTGCTGAGTATTTCCAGCATTTCCTGTTTTTATTTTTGGTCATTTTTCTTTGGTAGTTTGCCTGGAGTCAATCCTCAACACAGAATTCTAGTGACAGTATATAGTTTAAGCTTCTATCCTCCTCTCTCTAGCAGGTGAAAGGGAGAGAGTTGTAGGCAGGCTGTTGGAAGGTTTGTCTCTGGAATAACGGGCAGAGATGTCTCATTTTCTAAGTTAGCCAGTCAACAATTCTTATTAAGTAAGGTATGCCTATATAAAGGATAGAGTTTTCTTAATTCATTATTTTTGACATTGAGTGGCAATAGGAAATTAAAACCTTTTGTGAAAACTATATTTTATTCATTTGAGATAAGATTTTCATGTAAAGTAAGAATTTGTTGGTTTACGTTTAGCCTTGCTTCATTAGAATGCTCATCAGTGCACCCTGTGAAACCTAGGAGAAAAGCTTGTGCAAAGTCATGGTATCCTGTTTTCACTGAGGGGGTTCTTTATTCTACCACTCGCCATTGGTGACAATATGGAGTAACTAGATATTGGCTGGCAAATTTATTCTCCAGACTGTAAAGAATGCTGGGGGTCTTAAAGAAGTAACTGAGGCACCCGAGAGTCTAATGCACAACAGAAATTCATACCAGTACCACTTTCCAAGTATACCAGACATTTGGTCACTGTACTGAACTCGGACTCTTATTAAGGAAACTGGTTAGGTTTTCTTGGTTGGAATCCAACTGCTATTGGAGTGTTTGCATGTGCACCTGTGAGAGAGAGAGAGAAACACAGATGAATCATCATAGTGGTAGTCATTTTTGCCCTATTCTTGTGGGCTAGCAATACACAGACTGCACAACAGCAAGTAGGAAAGGAGTGGGTATTCTTGACTCCTATAAAGAAATTATGTATAAGAGAGAGCAAGAATTAAAGTTTTGTTCCAATTTCTGTGGAACTGAAGTACCCAGGGTGTTTGTACGACAGAGCAATTCATTTACGAATAACTAAAGTATGAGTGCTATAATTTTCTTTATCTTTTTCAGCATTTTGGGCATTTTAAACCACTAAATAAAATTTCTGAGTTTACAGTTTAGTTTATAAAGGTGCTTTTTATGTTCTGGAGGGAATTGCTCTTTGCAATGGGCCAGAAGGGATGCTTAAGGTGCTTTGATGATGCTTTAGATATTGCTCACTGGGACAGGAATCCATCAGCCGGCCAAGCCCAGAATCATGGTGCAGTCCCAGTATGGCTGGCTGATTTCACTGTTCAAGTGTGGATCATTAGAGCCTTCACAATGGAGGAAAATCTCCTTAGGCACTACAGCGCTAATGACCAGTTCAGGATGAACCACGATAGGAAGTGAAAGAAAAAAGAAAAAGCTCATCTGTGATCATGGAATTAACTCAAAACTGTTCAGAGATACTTGGCCAGGAAAGAACAAATTTACTTTTATGTTAAATGGTGAATTAATAGTATGACAAGTATTATATCTGAGACCCTTAAGGTTGAATTTTTTAATCGTATTTGTATGCGATCTATTCCTTTATCAATTTTGCCATTTTAGGCAAACTGCTGTGAACTTAGGCTGAAGTGGATAGCAATGACATCGAAAACTCACTCCATTTCCCACACTACTAGGAGCAGCACAATGGGTGCTCCATTAGTCAAGTCTGTTTGTTAGACCTGGCCTACATTGTTTCAGTAAGGCAAAATAAAAGACAGATTTCAGATTATAAGGCCACTGACAGATTGTTGGTGGGTTGAGAAATAAGCTAAGTCTGTTAAGAAATAGGCTAATTCAAGATTATCCTTTGCTAACCAAGTTTGAGTAGCAGAAACCCTGAAATATTTACAGTTGACCATGTATGTTTATGTGACACATGGTAACCTAAGGGGGCAAAAGTAACTTATTTACATTATCGGAATCTGTTAACTTAAAATTCCAAATGTCAACCAAGAGTTTGAGCTCAACTTGGAAAGTACTGATAATTTTATTTGTACAAGACTGAATTTTCCATATTATTGTTTGTAGACGCTGTTACGAATTTTTAGATTTGTTGCTGCAGGAATGGCAAACACATTCCCTGGAAAGGTAAGGACATTTAGAAGAAATTAAAAAGAGTAGAATCTGTTTGTTCAAAAGGTTTTGGGGGGAGGAATAAGAAGTCTGTACAATGAGGATGTGCATGAAAGTGATCAAAAGCTAATACTTGTTCACCATTTGAGTAAGTTTTTTTTCAAAGCTCATGACTTCTTTTATTTGTAAACTCAGACAAACACATGAACATATGAATTAGAAGCAGGAGTAGGCCACACGGCCCCTCAAGCCTGCTCTGCCTTTCAATAAGGGCATGGCTGATCTGATTGAAACCTCAACTCCACTTTCCTGCCTACCCCCGATAACCTTTCACCCTTTTGCTTATCAAGAATCTGTGTACCTCTGCCTTTAAAATATTCAAAGACTCTGCTTCCCGCCATTTGAGGAAGAGAGTTCCAAGGACTCGAGACCCTTTGAGAGAAAAAAATTCTCATCTGTCTTAACTGGGCGACCCCTTATTTTTAAACAGTGACCCCTACTTCTAGATTCTCCCACAAGGGGAAACATCCTTTCCACATCCACCCTGTCAAGACCCCTCAGGATCTTTTATGTTTCAATCAAGTCGCCCCTTACTGTTCTAAATTCCTAGCCTGTCCAACCTTTCCCCATAAGACAGCTTGCCCATTCCAGGTATTCGTCTAGTAAACCTTCTCTGAACTGCTTCCAACGCCCTTCCATCCTTCCTTAAATAAGGAGACCAATACTGTACACAGTACTCCTTATGTGGTCTCAGCAATACCCTGTATAACTGAAGCATAACCTCCCTACATTTGTATTCAATTTGCCTCACAATAAACCATAACGTTCTATTAGCTTTCCTAATTATGTGCTGTACCTGTTCCTGCATACCAACCTTTTGCGATTCATGCACTAGGACACCCAGATCCCTTTGCATCTCAGAGCTCTACGATCTATCACCATTTTGATAATCTACTTTTTTATTCTTCGTGCCAAAATAGACAATTTCACATTTTCCCACATTATACTCCATTTGCCAGATTTTTGCCCACTCACTTTTATTTTCCACAATAACGTTTGTTGTGGCACCTTATCAAATGCTTTATAAGTACAGTACATCCATCGTTCCCCTTTATCCACAGCATATGTTATTTCTTCAAAGAACCTCAACTCCAGTTGCTTGCCAATTCAGCACACCCCCCCTACTCTCATGCCCACATTTCTGTCCTTGGCCTGCTGCAGTTTTCCAGTGAACATTAACGCAAGCTCGAGGAACAGCACCTGACCTTTCGATTATGCACACTACAGCCTTGCAAACTCAACCTTGTGTTAAACAATTTCAGAGCATTAATGGCCTTTTTAAAAATATTTTTCTGATTTTATTTTTTAACCTCGTTTTCATGTGGTCTGCGCTGCTCATTATTTGGTCATTAATACTCTCTCTGGACTAATGGTTTGTCTTTCACCACAAGCATTAAGACACTCTTAGCCTTTGTCCCATGACAGCTTTGTTATTTAATCTCACCTGCCCTCCGCTCTATCACACACCTTCCCTTTTGTTCTCTCCCCCACCCCCTTCACTTGCTTCAAAGCTAATTCTTTTCTAGCCTTTGCCAGTTCTGATGAAAGGTCACAGACCTGAAACATTAATTCTGCTTCTCTCTCCACAGATGCTGCCTGACCTGCTGAGTATTTCCAGCATTTGCAGTATTTTTCTTTTATTTCCACTTTGTCAGGTAGATGCCAGTATTGTAGTCATATATGAATAGCTTGGCTTGAAGTGCCGCTGGTTTTGGAGCATGTCTTCACAACTACAGCTGGGATGTTGCCAGAGCCCATAGCCTTTGCTATATCCAGTGCGCCCAGCTGTTCATTGATATCATATGGAGTGAATCGAATTAGCTGAAGACTGGCTTCAATGATGGTGGGAACCTCAGGAGGAGGCAAGATGAATCACCTTGGCACTTCTGGCTGAAGTTGGTTGCAAACACTTCAGCCTTTTTTTTGCATTGATGTGCTCATCGCCACCATCATTGAAGATGGGGATACTCATGGAGCCTCCTCCTCCCTTTAGTTGTTTAATTGTCCACCATGATTCAGGACTGGAAGTAGCAGGACTGCAGAGTCTTGATCTGATGCCTTTGTTATGGGATCACTTAGCTCTGCCGATAGCATGCTGCTTCCACTGTTTAGCATGCATGTAGTCCTGTGTCGTAGCTCCTGGCATGTTTCCCGACATTCCTCATTGAACTAGGATTGTTCACCTGCCTTGATAATGATAGAGTGAGCGATATGCCAGATTGCACAGTTACTGTTTATGGTGGAATATAGTTCTGCTGATGGCCCACTGGGCACCTCATGGATTCCCAGTTGTGAGCTGCTAGATTTGTTGTAAATCCATCCCATTTAGCATGGTGAAGACAAGACTTCATCTCCCTAAGAACTGTGCAATTATGGGCAGATGCATTTGCAATAGGTAGATTGGTAAGGGTGAGGTCAAGTAGGTTTTCCTTTGTGTTGGCTCTCTCACCACTTGCTACAGGCCCAGTGCAGCAGCTATGTCCTTCAGCGCTCAGCCAGCTTGGTTAGTAGTGGTGGCACTGCGCCACTCTTGGTGATGGACATTGAAGCAAACACACTTAAAAAGGAAGTCAAGATAGTGCCAATTTTATGCAGCCCATTTTAATTGAATATTGAGTAGAATCTCAAAATTTGCTGAAGACAGCACACTTGGAGGTGCATCAAGCAGTGAAGATGATGTGAACCGCCTGCAACAGAGAATAGATAGGCTAGAAGAACGGGCAGACGGGTGGCAGATGGAATTTAATACTGACAAGTGTGAGGTGATGCATTTTCGCAGAAGGACTAGGAAGAAGCAATATCTACTCAATGGCACAGTTCTAAAGAGTGTGCAGGAACAGAGGGACCTGGGGGTGCATGTGCATCGATCTTTGAAGATGACAAGACATATTGAGAGAGTGGTTAGTAAAGCATATGGGATCATGGGCTTGATAAATAGAGGCACGGAGTACAAAAGCAGGGAAGTTATGCTAAACCTTTATAAAGCTCTGGTTAGGCCCCAACTGGAGTATTGTAACCAGTTCTGGGCACCACACTTCAGGAAGGATGTGAAGGTCCTTGAGAGGGTGCAGAGGAGAGTTACTTGAATGGTTCCAGGGATGGTGGATTTTAGTTACAAGGTTAGGTTGAAAAAGCTGGGTTTGTTTCTCTTGGAGCAAAGGAGATTGAGGGGAGATTTAATGGAAGTGTACTAGATTATGACAGGCTTAGATAAGTTAGACAAGGAAAAGCTGTTCCCATTAACAAATGATGCAAGGACTAGGGGACACAGATTGAAAGTTTTGTGCAAGAGATGCAGGGGGAATATGAGGAAGCACTTTTTTATGCAGCGGGTGGTAATGACCTGGAACTTGTTGCCCACAAAGCTGGTGGAAGTAGAGACGATCAGTGACTTCACAAGGAAGTTGGATGGCCACCTGAGAGAAATAGACTTGCAGGGCTGCAGGTATCGGGCCAGGGAGTAGACCAGATAGCATAACTCCGTGGAGAGCTGGCATGGACTCATTGGACTGAATGGCAGCCTCCTGTACCTTAAATGGCTCTATGACTCTATGATTTTGTATATAAGAATAAGTCTATTTCATACTTGTATACTTAGTAATTGCATAAAGAGTAAAAAGTTTTCTTCAAAAGTGAATACCAAATCAGTGACCTTTTTGCAATTTGTTAGCTTCCAAATCTTTGTGTACTGTATAACAGCACTGCTTCTTCATTTTGTTATGCACTTTTACTGAATGATATCATAAGATGATTAGCTCATGCACAAAACCTGGCTAAGGTTCAAGCACAGCTTCCAACAGTTGCTTAAAACACAAAAGAAAACATATATTTGGTAAAATTAAACCATGTACGTTCAGGATTGTAAATATTTCCCTTTGTATTTTTAATAAGTGAGCATCAATTTACCCATAGATTATGAAGTTACTTTTTAAAAACAAACCCTTCTGAAGAAATTAGCAAATCTGAATTAAACATGCACTGTGAACCCCAAGTTCAGACTATAGCCTGTTTTAGAAAGCCACTTGTCTCAAAAGCTTAATTTTCATCTCAGATGATGTGGGTATTTTTTGTCAGACCTTCATTTGAGTTCCTTGTGTCATCTCTTGTTATGCATGTTCTCTCAGTCAAAGAAAACAAACTTCCATGTCTTTGTCAGTGCTGCTCCATGATGAGGCGCTGGAAGGTATGGGTGCTCATGGAGTTGCAAACTGTCGCATTGTTTCTGCCTCTTCTGTCTCGACTTGGACTTTGACAGCATGGTAGATAATATGGCCAGGAATTGAGAGAAAGAAATGGTTGCTATAATTTGTAAGTACACTGTGTTGGTACACCAGTTGGCCATCACAATCAGCAAATGTTCCCACAAAGAAAAAGGGTGGGATGGCTAAATCTAGAGCCCCATGGAGGTTAAGGAGCTTACAGAGTAAGATAAGGCAGAAAAGGAACGCTTATGTCCGACACCAAGAACTCAATACTACAGAAAGCTGAGAGGGGTATTGAAAGTGGAGGAGTGAAATCTAAATCTAGGGCGGCACAGTGGTGCAGTGGTTAGCACTGCAGCCTCACAGCTACAGCGACCCGGGTTCAATTCTGGGTACTGCCTGTGTGGAGTTTGCAAGTTCTCCCTGTGTCTGCGTGGGTTTTCTCCGGGTGCTCCGGTTTCCTCCCACAAGCCAAAAGACTTGCAGGTTAGTAGGTAAATTGGCCATTATAAATTGCCACTAGTATAGGTAGGTGGTAGGGAAATGTAGGGACAGGTGGGGATGTGGTAGGAATATGGGATTAGTGCAGGATTAGTATAAATGGGTGGTTGATGGTTGGCACAGACTCGGTGGGCCGAAGGGCCTGTTTCAGTGCTGTATCTCTATAAAAGGAAATTAAGCAAGCTAAGAGAGGGCATGAAAGAATATTGGCAAGCAAAATCAAGATGACCCCAAAAATGTTTTATCAGTACATTGAGTAGGAGGGTAACTAAGGAAAGAGGAGGGCCCATAAAAGGCCAAAAAGGTAAGCTATACGTAGGGGCGGAAGATGTCGGTCTTGTTCTTAATGAATACTTTGTGTCCCTCTTCATAAAAGAGGGGGATGATGCGGATATTGTAGTTAAGGAAGAAGGGTATGAAGTATTCGATGTGATCAACATAGGGAGAGAGGAAGTATTAATGGGATTAGCATCCTTGAAAGTTAATAAATCATCAGGGCTAGATGAAATGTACCCCAGGCTGTTAAAAGAAGCGAGGGAGCAAATAGCGGAGGGTCTGACCGTCATTTTCCAATCTTCACTGGATACAGGTGTGATGCTGGAGGATTGGAGGACTGCTAACATTGTACCTCTGTTTAAAAAGGGAGCGAGGGATAGATTGAATAATTACAGGCCAGTCAGTCTAACCTTTGTAGTGGGTAAATTATTGGAATCTATTCTGAGAGACAGGGTAAACTGTCACTTAGAAAGGCACAGATTAATCAAGGATAGTCAGCATGGATTTGTTCAGGGAAGATCTTGTCTGACCAACTTGATGCAGTTTTTTGAAGAAGTAACGAGGAGGTTTGCTGAAGGTAGTACAGTTGATGAGGTCTACATGGATTTTTAGCAAATCTTTTGATCAGGTACCACCATGGCAGACTGGTTTAAAAAAAAAAAAAATCCCATGGGATCTAGGGAAATATAGCAAGGTGGATACAAAATTTGCTCAGTGGCAGGAAACAAAAGGTAATTGTTCACAGGTATTTTTGCAACTGGAGGGCTGTTTCCAGTGGCGTTCCACAGGGCTCAGTACTGGCTCCCCTGCTTTTTGTGGTGTATATTAACAGTTTGTACGTGAATATAGGGGGCATGATCGAGAAGTTTGCAGACTCCAGGATGGTGTGTTGCCGCCCTGGTGCCAGGGTCATGAATGTCACTGAGCAGCTGCAGAACATCGTTCTGGGGGAGGGTGAACAGCCAGAGGTCGTGGTCCACATTGGTACCAATAACATAGGTAGGAAAAGCGATGAAGTCCTGAAAGCAGATTTTAGGGAGTGAGGAAGGAAATTAAAAAGCAGGACCTCCAAAGCAGTATTCTCGGGTTTACTCCCAGTGCCACGTGCTAGTGAGCATAGGAATAGGAGGATTGATCAATTGAACACTCGGCTAGAGAATTGGTGTAGGAGGGAGGGAATCCGATTTCTGAGGCATTGGGACCAGTTCTGGGGCTGGTGGGACCTGTACAAGATGGATGGGCTACACCTTAACAGGACTGGAGCTAACATTGTTGCAGGGAGATTTGCTAGTGCTGTTGGGGAGGGTTAAAACTAGCTTGTCAGGGGGATGGGAACCTGAGGGGTAGGTCAAATTGGACAGAAGTAGAGCAGGTAACAGGAGGTAGAAAAGTAGCAAGTGACATTAGAAGGCAGGCGAAACAAAGGCGAGACTTAGATTGCAGAATAATGTCAAGAAGACAAGGTGAAGGGCACTCTACCTGAATGCATGCAGCATTCGCAACAAAATAAATGATTTGAGGCCCAAATAAAGGTAAATGGGTATGATCTAATTACCATTACGGAAATGTGGCTACAGGGTGACCAAGCTGGGAATTGAATCTTCAAGGATTTTGGACTTTTTGGAAGGACAGGCAAAAAGGAAAAGGAGGTGGTGTTGCGCTGATAAGGGATGGGATCAGTACTTTAGTAAGGGAGGATCTCAAATCAGACGAACAAAATGTGGAATCTGTTTGGGGGAGCTAAGAAACAGCAAGGGGCAGCAAACATTGGTAGGAGTTGTGTATAGGCCAAACAGCAGTAGTAGTATGGGACATGGTATTAATCAGGAGATTAGATAAGCATGTAGCATGGGTAATACAATAATCATGGGTGACTTCAATCTGCATGTAGACTGGGTAAACCTAATGGGCACTAATGCTGTGGAGGACGAGTTTCTGGAATGTGTTAGGGTTGGTTTCCGAGAGCAGTATGTTGAGGAACCGACTAGCGAACAGGCTATTTTAGATCCAGTATTATGTAATGAGAAAAGGCTAATTCATGATCTTGTTGTAAAAGAACCTTTAGGGATGAGTGACCATAATATACTAGAATATTACATTATGTTTGAAAGTGAGGTAGTTCAATCTGAAGCCAGGGTGTTAAATTTGAACAAAGGAAATTATGACGGTATGGGGGGCAAACTGACTGAGGTGAATTGGGAACATACGTTAAAAAGTATGATAGTACGCAAGAAATGGATAGTCTTTAAGGAAATATTACATAATTTACAGCAACTATACATTCCTTCAAGGTGCTAAACCCAAAGTCAAGTTAGGCAACTGTGGATAACAAAGGAAGTTAAGGATTGTACAAGATTAAAAGAAAAGACTCAGAAATGTTGCCAGAATTCGTAGTAAACCTGAGGACTGGGAGGATTTTAGAATACAGCAAAGGAGGACAAAGAAACTGATCAAGAAAGGGAGAATAGAATATGAATGTAAGCTAGCAAAAGACATAAAAATGGACTGTAAAAGCTTCTCCCAGTATGTAAAAACGAAACGTTTGGCTAAGGCGGTGGGTCCATTACAGGCAGAGTCGGGAGAATTTGTAATGGGGAATAGAGAAATGGCAGAGAAGCTAAATGATTACTTTGTGTCTGTCTTCACTGAAGAAGATACAAGGGATCTCCCAGAATTAGAGATCCAAGGGAGTAGTGAGAATGAGGAATTGAAGGAAATTAATATTAGTAAGACGGTTGTATTGGAGAAATTAATGGGGCTGAAGGTAGATAAGTCCCCAGGATCTGATATTCTACATCCAAGAGTGTTGAAAGAGGTAGCTATGGAGATAGTGGATGCATTGGTGATGATCTTCCAAAATTCTATAGATCCTGGTTCCTGCAGCTTGGTAGGTTGCAAATGTCACCTCACTATTTAAGAAGAGAGGGAGAGAGAAAACGGAATTACAGACCTTGTTAGCCTTACATCAGTTATTGGGAAAATGTTAGAATCTATTCTAAAGGATGCGATAAATGGACACTTGGATAATAATAAACTGATTGGGCGTAGTCAACATGGATTTATGAATGGGAAATCATGTTTGATGAACCTCTTGGAGTTTTTTGAGGATGCTAGTAACAAAATTGATAAAGGGGAGTCAGCATACCATGGTATGCTTGGATTTTCAGAAGGTTTTTGATAAAGTCCCCACCTGAGGTTGGTTAGCAAAATTAAAGCACATGGGTTAGAAGGTGATAAACTGGCATGGATTAAGGATTGGTTAACAGGCAGAAAGCAGAGAGTAGGAATAAATACGTCATTCTCGCGTTGGCAGGCTGTGATGCGTGGGGTACTGGAAGGATCAGTGCTTGGGCCCCAGCTATTCACAATATATATCAATGATTTGGATGTGGGGACCAAATGTAATATTTCCAAGTTTGCGGATGACACAATACTAGGTGGGAAAGTGTGTTGTGAGGAAGATGCAAAGTGGCTTCAAGGGGATTTGGACAGACTTAATGGGCAAGAATGTGGCAGATGGAATATTATGTGGAAAAATATGAGGTTATCCACTTTGGTAGGAGGAATAGATGTGCAGATTATATCTTAAATGGTAAGAGATTAGAAAGTGTAAATGCACAAAGGGACCTGGGTGTCCTTGTCAATAAGTCACTGAAACCTAACATACAGGTGCAGCAAGCAATTAAGAAGGCCAACGGTATGTTAGCCTTTATTGCAAGAGGATTTGAGTACATGAGCAGTGAAGCCTTGCTTCAATTGTATAAAACCTTGGTTAGACCGCACCTGGAGTACTGCATGCAATATAGGTCCCCTTACCTTAGGAAGGATATTATTGCCATAGAGGGAGTGCAACAAAGGTTCACCAGACTTGTTCCCGGAATGGCGGGACTGTCCTATGAAGAGAGATTGGGGAAACTGGGCCTTTGTTCTCTAGAGTTTCGAAGAATGAGAGGTTGATCTCATTGAAACCCACAAAACACTTCAAGGGATAGACAGGGTAGATGCAGCTAAGATGTTTCCCCTGGTTGGGGTGTCTAGAACCAGGGGGCACAATTTCAAAATAAGGGGGAAGCCACTTAGGACAGCGATGAGGAGAAATTTCTTTACTCAGAGGGTTGTGAATCTTTGGAATTCTGTGCCCCAGAGGGCTGTGGAAGCTCAGTCGTTGAGTAGGTTTAAAGCAGAGATTGGCAGATTTCTAAATACCAATGACATAAGGGGATGTGAGGTAGTTATGGCAGAAACCCTCAACTTATTCAAAAGGAATCTGGGTATGCACCTCTAGTACCGTAATCTGCAGGGCTATGGACCAAATGCTGTAAAGTGGGATTAGTGGATGAGTGGATAATTTTTCGGCCAGCACAGACACGATGGGCCAAGTGGCCTCTTTCTGCACTGTAAACTTTGTGATTCTATGAAATGTTTATTACTCATGTATTAATACATAGGCATTTAAATGGTTACAATGTATTGGCTAAGATACTAACAGATGCATCATTAATTTCTACATTTTGCTTAGACATGTGGCTGTTCTGGTGGAGACCATCAAGAAGGGCATTTCGGATGCTGATGCAGAAGCCAGACAGGAAGCTAGAAAGTATGGAACTGCTACAGAACTGATTAAATTTTTAAGACTGTACATTAACTCTGCTCCAGAGTAGCACTGAGCTTTTTATTAAATTATAAAGTAACAGTTTGTTGATATGAAATGCACACAGAAAATATATATAAATCGGAATTATATTTGTAGTCTACATTGATCTTCAATTACACAAATATTTCTTTGTTAAATATCAACCTATTTAATAAACTGCATTTCTGCCCATTGAGCACAATAAACGTTATGTCACAAGCTGCTACAAAACTATTACCCTCATACTGCTTTAGACAATTCTGTTTAGCTCCCTCAGTGGTTTTAAAAGAAAAATTGGATTGATACAGTTCCAAGTCATATAGAACAGAAGACCTCAACTTATTTTACTGATCCATGCTAAGGTGGTTCATTTCATCCAAGGCAATAGTTACAACACTTCGATGGGCCAAAGGGCCTATTTTTGTGCTATATAACTCTATGACTGTATGACACCACAATTAGCCTCAGTCCCTGAGCTTATGAAGAGAATATTCAGCCAAGATTCCCGTGCCTGGCCATGATCCACTGTCTGTTGCTTAAAGGTGCTTGTGTTTGTTTCTCCGAGAGTAATGTTTGGCTCAGCTACATTTTCTCACCATAAACAAGCAGCTTGTCGACTGTCACCTTGACTCATGCATGGGAATGGCAGCTTCACTGGAGTGTCACAGGGCTGCTAGTGCCTGTGTAACTGTACTTAACTAAGAGTTATCATTTTGAGAACAGGAGAAAATGGAGGAAAGGGTTATATTGCCTTTCCTGCATGTTTTTTCAGTGAATTCTGGTTTTTAATTGCAATTAAAATTTGAAATTGTGCATATTTTTATTTACTCAACATTAAGCGGAGGAAATTATGTAAATCAAAAACTACCCTTTCCCATTTGAACCTAATTATTTCATTTCTTTTCTATTGCAATGTAGCTCTTTTCATATTTGACTTTGACTTTTTCCTAGAAATTAGTTGGAGGCTATCTATTACATTGCTTACAGATGAGCACCTAATGTTCCTTTCAAATACTGAAACTTGTGATGTTTAATTTTTCTGAATAGAACGTATTGGAGTCTTCGCAACCATTTTTCTGCAGAAGCTGATGCATTGTACAACTCCCTGGAGCCTTCGTATCAAAAAAGTTTTCAGGCTCACCTGAAGAGTTCCACCAGCGCTGCATCTCTCCCTCATTCGGACCGATCCTCTTCCAGCTCACAAGAGAGCCTTAAGTATGAAAGGATTATTTTTAAAATTATTTTCCTGAAAGTAAATTTCTGAATAGCTCAGGATCCTTTCATTATATATAGTATCAACATTTTTTGCCAATAGATTAAGTTGTCAAAAAAGTCACAAATTGAGCATGTTGAGAGTCTGCCACTGTTTTGCGTTGCTTGGAAAGTGTGGTCAGCAGAACTGTGCCACCAACATGCTCAACTTGCATTTTAACTGGAAATCCGAGCTGTGGGGAAGGACTGTGATCTTGATCATAACAAAAATTATTTGCAAAATTCACTTGGAAGTTCTGTCATTGACGCACAGCACCTTTAAAGACTCCTAATGCAGGTGGGAAGTATACAGTAAATGGCAGAACCCTTGGGAGTATTGACAGGCAGAGAGATCTGGGCGTACAGGTCCACAGGTCACTGAAAGTGGCAACGCAGGTGGATAAGGTAGTCAAGAAGGCATACGGCATGCTTGCCTTCATGGGTCAGGGCATGGAGTATAAAAATTGGCAAGTCATGCTGCAGCTGTACAGAACCTTAGTTAGGCTACACTTAGAATATTGCGTGCAATTCTGGTCGCCACGCTACCAGAAGGACGTGGAGGTTTTGGAGAGGGTACATAAGAGGTTTACCGGGATGTTGCCTGGTCTGGAGGGCATTAGATGTGAGGAGAGGTTGGATAAACTTGGATTGTTTTCACTGGAACGATGGAGGTGGAGGGGCGACATGATAGAGGTTTATAAAATTATGAGCGGCATGGACAGAGTGGATAGTCAGAAGCTTTTTCCCAGGGTGGAAGAGTCAGTTACTGGGGGACATAGGTTTAAGGTGTGAGGGGCAAAGTTTAGAGGGGATGTGCGAGGCAAGTTCTTTACACAGAGGGTGGTGAGTGCCTGGAACTTGCTGTCGGGGGAGGTGGTGGAAGCAGGTACGATAGCGACGTTTAAGAAGCATCTTGACAAATACATGAAAAGGATGGGAATAGAGGGATATGGGCCCCGGAAATGTGGAGGGTTTTAGTTTAGACAGGCATCAAGATCGGCGCAGGCTTGGAGGGCCGAATGGCCTGTTCCTGTGCTGTACTGTTCTTTGTTCTTTGACTCATCGTAAATTGAGCTTGTTTGGTGGAAGCAGTAAACAATGTAGGAATTATTCTACTCATTCGAACTCCTTGTTTATAGCACTTACAAATTGTAGCTCTTTCATGCTTCAAGAATGCATGCTGCTGGATAATTATTGTCTCTTTGTATTGTTTAGTTTAGAAATACAGCACTGAAACAGGCCCTTCGGCCCAACGAGTCTGTGCCGACCATCAACCACCCATTTATACTAATCCTACACTAATCCCATATTCCTACCACATCCCCACCTGTCCCTATATTTCCCTACCACCTGCCTATACTGGGGACAATTTATAATGGCCAATTTACCTACCAACCTGCAAGTCTTTTGGCTTGTGGGAGGAAACCGGAGCACCCGGAGAAAACCCACGCAGACACAGGGAGAACTTGCAAACTCCACACAGGCAGTATCCAGAATTGAACCCGGGTCGCTGGAGCTGTGAGGCTGCGGTGCTAACCACTGCGCCACTGTGGTTGGTGAATCTCTGCTTCCAGGTTCTAAATTTTACACTTATGAAATATTGACTACAGATAAATTTGCTCATTCAGGAAATCTGGAGTTCGGGAGACCAGTAGTATGAGATGTGTAAAAATATGAACAAGATTTATCCTCTAATCGTCATAGCCTGGACTTTTGATAGGCTAAAAAATACAGCCTTGAAACATGTTTGCACCTCCTTGAGAGTGGGAAACAAAGAAGGTAAAAGGTTTAACCTTAATTTCTGAGTAGAAATGAGGGAAAGCATTTAAGAGGAAAATGATGTAATAGTTTCTATTGGGGTGAACATTGCAGCTATAAAGTAAAACTAGATACAAAATGAGAGATGTGGGTGGGGTGAAGCGGGCGGGTGGGGGAGGTGGCAGTGGGGAAAGGATGATGAAAAGTTAAGCAGAACAAAATGTTGAAATGTAATTTTTGGGGGGCTAAAATTACACTGAATATTCAAGACCATGTGCTGTCTTCAACGGCATAGCTAATCAGAATGAACAAGTTTTTTTTTTACTTTTTCATCGGATGTGAGCGTCATTTGTTGCCCATCCCTAATTGCCTTTGAGGATGTCGTGGTTAGCTGCCTTCTTAAACCACTGCAATCCAACTTGTGTAGGTACACCCACAATGCTGTTAGAAAGGGTGTTCCAGGTTTTTGACCCTGCGACAGTGAAGCAATGGTGATAGAGTTACAAGTGAGAATGGGGTGTGACTTGGAGGGGAACTTGCAGGTGGTGGTGTTCCCTTGCTTCTGCTGCCCTTGTCTTTCTAGGTGGTAGAGGTTGCGGGTTTGGAAGGTGCTGTTGAAGGAGGCACGATGAGTTGCTGCAGCGCATCTTGTATATGGTGTACACTGCTGCCACTGTGTGTCGGTGGTGGAGGGAGTTAATGTTCAAGGTGATGGACAGGGTGTTGCTTTGTCCTGGATGGTGTCGAGCTTCTTGAGTGTTGTTGGAGCTGCACCCATCCAGGCAAGTGGAGAGTATTCCATCACGCTCCTGACTTGCGCCTTGCAGGTGGTAGACATGCTTTGGGGAGTCAGGAGGTGAGTTACCCGCTGCAGAATTCCCCCCATATTTATATGGTTGGTATAGTAAAGTTTCTGGTCAACGGTAACCCCCCCCCCAGGATATTGATAATTCAAATTTATCGAAGTCAGGCTTTGAATTTTTCCCACTGCCGGTCCCAATTTTGTTATTTTTCCAGAGGTCACAACTTTGCTATACATGAAGAAAGCCCTGCTTTTTTAACCATTAAGACATAAGATGCACCTTTATTTAAAAGCTTAGTTGGATGCTCCTTTTTCTTCAATTACGTGCACTGATTTGTTGCTGACTACAAAACTTGATTGTATTAATTTGAAGAGCCGCAGATGTTTTTGTTAAAAAGGTTGCATTTTAGTTTTTCTGTGCATTGCATCTTGCAATTTTGTTACTTTTGAATGGTCCTGTTTCTTCAATGAACAGGCTGTGATTTTGTTTTTGGAAAACCTAAGAGGCTCTGACTCCTTTTAACTAAAAAAAAGTTCTGAGCTACCAGTTTCTTTAACTTTAGGAGATCCCAGTTTTTGTAGATTCACAAAGATGACTTTTTTTGATTTTTATTACACTTCAAATAGATATAACATTTAATATGAAAATTCCCCATGTAATCGCTTCTAACTAATGTTCTTATGTAAATTGTTGCCTGTCACTGTTAATGAACCAAATAAATCACTCAAAGTGCTCTTTCAAAAGAGTTTCCTCTGCCATTTTTCATTAGCAATTAGAATTTATGTCCAAAATCAGATTTTAACCAAAATAAAGAAAGCTCCTCGTTCCACAATAACATGATTACGTTTACTGATTGCTGTTAATATCTTAATTACAATTTTTATTTCAAGCCCACAACATCTCTTTTGAGGATGTCATTAACATGGTTGACTGGGAAAGGTCTATGAACAAGAGAAAAGGCCACCTTAAATTTAGTCTTCAGTAATGAGCTTGAACTGATTAATTATCTAACACCTGCCTAACAATAACAAAAGCATGATGTAGTTCAATATTAGGCTTGAGAGGGCGAAGGGTGAGTAACAAACCCAAGTTTTACATTTGGGGAAGACTGATCTTGAAGGCACAAATTGACCCCCATAGATGAGCAGATCTATTTATGCATTAACAATGGTAGAATACAAGATGTGTACATACAACTAAAGGACTTGAACTTGACTTGTGTAATTAAACAAGGGATGCAATATAAAACTAAACGAAAGGGCTTATATGAAGGCAAAAAATGGCAGACCAGGCGAGATGTGAAAAATAGTGGGAAGGGGACAGCTAATGTTAATAAGACGAGCCTTAAGGCTTTGTGCCTTAACGCGTGGAGCATTCGCAATGAAGTGGATGAATTAATTGTGCAAATAGACGTAAACGGATATTATCTAGTCGGGATTACAGAGACATGGCTGCAGGGTGACCAGGGATGGGAAATGAACATCCAGGGGTATTCAGGATTTAGGAAGGACAGCCAAAAAGTAAAAAGCGGTGGAGTTGCATTACTGGTTAAAGAGGAAATTAACACAATAGTGAGGAAGGATATTAGCTCTGACGATGTGGAATCTGTATGGGTAGAGCTGCGAAACACTAAGGGGCAAAAAAGGTTAGCGGGGGTTGTATTTCGACCCCCAAACTGTATTGGTGATGTTGGGAATGGCATTAAACAGGAAATTATACACGCATGCGATAAAGGAACATCTAATTATGGATGCTTTTAATCTGCATATAGATTGGGCAAATCAAATTAGTCGCAATATCGTAGAGGAGGAATTCATGGAGTGTATACAGGATGGTTTTTTGGACCAATGTGTTGAGGAACCAACGAGAGAACAGGCCATCCTAGACTGGGAATTGTGTAATGAGAGAGGAATAATTGACAATCTAGTTGTGCGAGACCCCTTGGGGACGGGCGACCATAATATGATAGAATTCTTCTTCAAGACGGAGAGTGACGTCGTCGATTCTGAGACTAGGGTCCTGAATCTTAGTAAAGGAAACTACGAAGGTATGAGGCGCAAGTTGGTTATGATGGATTAAGAAATGTTACTTAAAGGGATGACGGTGGATAGGCAATGGCAAACATTCAAAGAGCGCATGTATGAACTGCAACAATTATTTATCCCTGTCTGGCGCAAAAGTAAAACAGGAAAGGTAGCCAAACCATGGCTTACAAGGGAAATTAGAGATAGCATTAGATCCAAGGAAGAGGCATACAAATTTGCCAGAAAAAACAACAGACCTGAGGATTGGGAGCAGTTTAGAATTCAGCAAAGGAGGACCAAGGGATTGATTAAGAAGGGGAAAATAGAGTACGAGAGTAAGCTTGCGGGGAACATAAAAACTGACTGTAAAAAGTTTCTATAGGTATGTGAAGAGAAAAAGATTGGTGAAGACAATTGTAAGTCCCTTACAGTCAGAAACGGGAATTTATTATGGGGAACGAAGAAATGACTAACCAACTAAATGCATACTTTGGTTCTGTCTTCACAAAGGAGGACACAAATAACATACCAGAAATGTTGGGGAACACAGGGTTTAATGAGAGGGAGGAACTGAAGGAAATCAGTATTAGGAGAGGAGTGGTGTTGGGGGAATTGATGGGATTGAAGGCTGATAAATCCCCAGGGCCTGATAATCTGCATCCCAGAGTACTTAAGGAAGTGGCCCTGGAAATAGTGGATGCATTGGTGGTCATCTTTCAAGATGCTATAGACTCTGGAACAGTTCCTACAGATTGGAGGATAGCTAATGTCATCCCATTATTTAAAAAGGGAGGTAGAGTGAAAACGGAATTATAGGCCAGTCAGCCTGACGTCGGTAGTGAGGAAAATTCTAGAGTCCATTATCAAAGATTTTATAGCAGAGTACTTGGAGAACAGTGGTAGAATCGGACAGAGTCAGCATGGATTTACGAAAGGGAAATCATGCTTGACAGATGTACTAGAATTCTTCGAGGATGTAACTAGTAGAGTTGATGAGGGGGAGCCGGTGAATGTGGTTTATTTGGACTTCCAGAAGGCTTTCGACAAAGTCCCACATAAGAGATCAGCGTGTAAAATTAAAGCGCGTGGGATTGGGAGTAGTATATTGTGATGGATAGAAAATTGGTTGGCTGACAGGAAGCAAAGAGTAGGAATAAATGGGTCTTTTTTCCCAATGGCAGGCAGTGACTATTGGGGGACTGCAGGGATCGGTGCTAGGACCCCAGCTATTCACAAAATACATTTATGATTCAGATGAGGGAACTAAATGCAATATCTCCAAATTTGCAGATGACACAAAACTGGATGGGAGGGTGAGCTGTGAGGAGGATGCAGAGAGGCTTCAGGGTGATTTGGACAAGTTGAGTGAGTGGACGAATGCATGGCAGATGCAGTATAATGTAAATAGATGTGAGGTTATCCACTTTGGTAGCAAAAACAGGAAGGTAGATTATTATCTGAACGGCTATAAACTGAGACAGGGGAATATGCAGCGAGACCTGGGTGTTCTTGTACACCAGTCGCTGAAGGTAAGCATGCAGGTGCAGCAGGCAGTAAAAAAGGCAAATGGTATGTTGGCCTTCATTGCGAGAGGATTCGAGTACAGGAGCAGAGATGTCTTGCTGCAGTTATACAGGGCCGTGGTGAGGCCACACCTGGGATATTGTGTGCAGTTTTGGTCTCCTTATCTGAGGAAGGATGTTCTTGCTATAGAGGGAGTGCAGCGAAAGTTTACCAGACTGATTCCTGGGATGGCGGGACTGATGTATGAGGAGAGATTGAGTCATTTAGGATTATATTCGCTGGAGTTCAGCAGCGTGAGGGTGGATCTCCTAGAAACCTAGAAAATTTGAACAGGACTTGACAGGGTAGATGTAGGAAGGATGTTCCCGATGGTGGGGCAGTCCACAACCAGAGGTCATAGTTTAAGGATACAGGGTAAACCTTTCAGGACTGAGATGAGGATAAAGCTCCTCTTCACCCACAGAGTGGTGAGCCTGTGGAATTCGCTACCACAGAAAAGCAGTTGAGGCCAAAACATTGTATGTTTTCAAGAAGGAGTTAGATATAGTTCTTGGGGCGAAAGGGATCAAAGGATGTGGGGGGTAAGCGGGAACAGGTTACTGAGTTTGGATGAGCATCCGTAATCATAATGAATGGCGTAGCAGGCTCGAAGGGCCTACTCCTCCTATTTTCTGTTTTCATGTCCAAAATAGCAAAGGGATACAAAGGAAGTGGTAAGAGCGACAAAAAGAAAACAGCTTGTGAGAGATATCAAGGACAGTACTAATAATTTTTACCAATATATTCAAGAGAAAGAGGGTGTTCAAGAGTAATATGGGTCCCTTAATGAAAGACACATTTGATATTGGAAATCAGGAAATGGTAGACTTACTAAATAGGTACTTTGTATCGGATGAGGATAAAATACCAGAGATTCTAGAAAAACTAAAAAGAATCAAAGGTACTAGGTTTAATGTAAGTTTTTTTTTAAAGATGGAGAAATGAGTGAGCTTGAAGATAAAAAAAAAAAAATCTCCAGAATCTTGATTGAGCAATTGTCACCTTGGATTGGAAGATTACCAGTGATATTCCATTACTTAAAAAGGGTAGGAGAGACGAGCAAGGGAATCATAGGCCTACTAGTCTCATATCAGTTGGGGGGAAATTGCTCGAATCAGTTATCAAGGACAGTGTGACTGAGTATTTGGACAAATATGAGGTAATCAGAGACAGCCAGCATGGATTTGCAGCAGGTAAGTCATGTATATTGAACCTGGTTACATATTTTTGAGGATGTAACTAACGTGATGTCTATGGATGTAATTTATATGGATTTCCAGGAGTCTTTCAACAAAGTTCCATGCAAGGGATTGTGAACAAAAATTAGAGTGCTTGGAATTGGAAGCAACCTATTGTTATGAGCAGGGAATTAGGAGACAGAGAACAGGAATAATCGATATGCACTCAAATTGGCAGAATCTGATTAGTGGTGTTCCCACTTTAGTGGGATCTGTGATGGGCCACAGCTTTTCACTATATAAGTGATTTGGATGAAAGAATAGATAGCCGTGTATCTAAGTTTACTGATGACATTGTTCGGTGACACAGTAAGTAGTGTAGATGGGCGCAGAAAGTTAGAAAGGGGCATTGATTGTTTAAGTGAGTGGGAAAAACTGGCAGATGGAGTTCAGTGCGGGAACGTGAGAGGTTTGGACCTAAGAAAGATAGACCAGGGTATTTTTGAACTGTTGAGAAGCTAGGAACTGTGGAAGAGAGATTGAGGGGTCCAAGTACAGAAATCACTAAAAACTAGTCGACAGGAACAGAAAATAATTTAAAAGACTAATGGCTTTTATCACAAGAGATTTAGAATACAAAGGGGTGGAAGTTATGTTAGAGCTGCGCAGAACTCTGATTAAATCTTATTTAGAATATTGTGTTTAATTCTTGGCACCGCATCTCAAAGGATATATTGGCCTTGGAGAGAGCCATAAAGAGTTAATTTATGAGAGCAGGTTACATAGAAAAATGGGGCAGAACCATAAAATTACAATTCGGCTATTCAGGGGTGATGTGAGGAAGCACTTCTTTACACAAAGGGTCGTGGAAATCTGGAACACTACTCCCCAAAGAGCTTTTAAGATTACATGAATTGAGATTGATGCATTTTTGTTAGACCAGGGCATTAAGGGTTATGAAACCAAGGTGAGTAAATGGAGCAGGCACAAGGGGCTCAATGGCCCTCCTGTTCCTGCATTCTTGTAATGTCATCTATCTACACTTCCAGAAGGTTCTGCACAAGTGGTTATTAGCATAAAAAGGAGTGCACCGAATTGGAGTTAACCTTGTCACATGGTTGGTAATTGTTTGGGAGGTAGGAGATAGCGAATAGGGATAAAAGATTCTGTTTTTGATTGGTGGGGTGTGACGTGTTCAGGGATTACAATGTTTCACCATATATATTGACTTAGATGTCGGAATTGAGAACTGTGTATATGCAAATTTTCTGACAACACTGTGTTAAGCGGCATAGTAAATAGTATAGATGGGAGCAGAAAATTGCAAAGGGGTATTGGTAGATTAGTTGAGTGGGCAAAACTGGCAGATGGAATTCAATGTGTGGAAGTATGAGGTCATCCACTTTTGGATCTGAGAAAGACCAATTGGAATATTTTCTTGCAGATTAGGAACTTTGGGGAAAGAAAGAAAGGCTTTGATTTATTTAGTGCCCTTCATGACCTTTGGATGTCCCAAAGCACATCATAACCATTTAACTACTTTTGAAGTGTAGTCACTGTTGCACTGTAGAAGAAATTAGATTTAGGTGTCCATATTACGTACATCAACTAAAACTAGTGCACATGTACGAAAAGCAAACAAAAAGTTATTGGAATGTTAGCCTTTATTTCAGGAGGATTGGAATTCAAAAGTGAGGAAATGATATAGTTATACAGAGCCTCGATCAGACTCCATTTGGACTACTGCATTCAATTTAGAGCACTGAATTTCAGGTGCAATATTTTAACCTTAGAAAGGATGTAGTGTAGATTGACTAGAATGATACCAGTGCTTGAAGGGTTAATTCTGGAACTGAATAGATTCTAACAGATTGTAAGAGCTTTTATAACTACATAAAAAGGAGAATAGCTAAAGTAGATGTTGGTCCCTTAGGGACAGAGACAGGAGAAATCATCGTGGGGAATGAGGAAATGGCAGAGGCATTGAACAAATATTTTGTGTCTGTCTTCACAGTAGAAGACACAAGTTCCATACCAGAAATAGGCAGTAACCTAGGGGCTAAAAAGAGTGAGGAAATTAAGGATATTGATATCAGCTGAGAAAGAGTATTGGAGTAACTTGAAGGACTAAAATCTGACAAGTCCCCGGGACAAGGTGGCCTACATCCTAGGGTTCTAAAAGAGATAGCTGCAGCGATAGTGGACGCGCGAGCTATGATTTTCCAGAATTCCTTAAATTCAGGAATGGTCCCGTCAGATTGGAAGTTGGCAAATGTTATGCCACTTTTCAAGAAAGGAGGTAGAGAGAAAACAGGGAACTAAAGGCCAGTTAGCCTAACATCAGTTGTTCGGAAGATGCTGGAAACTATTATTAAACAAGTCTTAACATTGCATTTGGAAAAGCATAGAATGATTAGAACAAGTCAGCATGGTTTTACTAAAGGGAGATCCTGTTTGACAATTGTATTAGAGTCGTTTTGAGGATGTAACTAGTAGGGTAGATAAAGAAGAACCAGTAGATGTAGTATACCTGGATTTTCAAAAGTCATTCGATCAGGTGCTACATAAAAGATTAATAGGCAAGGTAAGAGCTCATGGTGTTGGGAGTAATATATTAGCATGGATAGAGGATTGGTTAACAGGAAGCAGAGAGTGGGCATAAATGGAGCATTTTCAAGTTGAGAGGCAGTGAATAGTAGGGTGCCGCAAGGAGCAGTGCTGGGATCTCAGCTATTTACACTCTATATTAATGATCTGGATGAAGAGACAGAGTAATGTATCTAAGTTTGCTGATGATGCAAAGCTCAGTAGAAAGGGAAGCTGCAGGGAGGATGTAGAGAGGCTGCAAAGAGATATAGACAGGTTAAGTGAGTGGGCAGCAACTTGGCAAATGGAGTATAATGTTAGGAAGTGTGAAGTTGTTTACTTTGGTCGTAAAAATAGGAAAGCTAAATATTTTGTGAAATGTGAGAAACAGGTAAGTGTTGTTGTTCAGAGAGACTTAGGGGTACTCGTAGAAGGCACGCACAAAGTTAACTTGTAGGTGCAGCAGGCTATTAGGAAGGCAAATGGCATGTTGGCCTTTATTGCAAGGGGATTGGAGTACAGGAATAAAGAAGTCTTACTAAAATTGTACAGGGCTTTGGCGAGACTACACCTGGAATACTGTGTGCAGTTTTGGTCTCCACATTTAAGAAAGGATATACTTGCACTGGAGGCAGTGCAGCGAAGATTTACTAAATTGGTCCCTGGGATGATGAGAGGCTGAGTAAATTGGGCCTATATTCTCGAGTTTGGAAGAGTGAGAGGCAATCTGATTGAGACATACAAGATTCTGACAAGGCTTGATAGGGTAGAAGCTGAGATATTGTTCCCACTGGTCAGGGAATCTAGATCACGGGAACACAGTCTCAGGATAAGGGGTCAATCATTCAGGACTGAGGTGAGGAGAAATTACTACACTGAAAGGGTTCTAATTCTTTGGAATTCTCTCCCCCAGAGGGTTGTGGATGCTCCATTGTTGAATATATTTAAGGCTGGGATAGATAGATTTTTGGTCTCGCAGGGAATTGAGGGATATGGGGAGCAGGCAGGAAAGTGGAATTGAAGCCCAAGATCAGCCATGGTAGTATTGAATGGTGGAGCAGGCTCAGTGGGCCATATGGACTCCTTCTGCTCCGATTTCTTGTGTTCTTGAAGAGTGACATTGAATCGTGACTTCCAGTTTTGGGCCCCTCCGACGACCACATGCGCAGGATTCCTCTGGTCAAATAATTTCTGTGCATTCACATTGCGTGTGTGCCTGACCTTCCAAAAGCACGTCCCATTTTGCTGCCATTCCTGCAGCAGATCCAGGTATAAAGTGGACAGGGGAGGAAAATACAAAGCAGGTCTATGGAGAACTGGGAGAGCACAGTGCCAGTATGTATTGGGAGATGGGAGAGGATGATGCAGTTGTAACGGGGGTAGGTAAGAGGAGAGCACACTCCAGATCTAAGGTTGGGGAAGTGGAGTGTGCATTGCAGGTCGAACAGAGCATGGGGCAAGATGGAGAACGTGATCCATCTCCACTGCAGGATCTCCCTCTCCCCGGTTTGGCCTAGGTCACATTTTCCCTTTCCTCTCACCCACACCCATCCCAGTCCACCTGTTCCCTGTTAATTGGGCCTGGAGCATTCTCTTGAGCAGAAAGGCAGCGAGTCCATTTTTCAGAAGGCCCAACACAAGTAATGTCATCGGACTTGGAAGCAAATAAAGATTCATTTCCCGCATGTTATCAACTAGCCTGGAAGTCGGGTCACAGTGTCACTATTCACTTCATAATGCAAAAGGTGACCACCACCACCCCACACCCTTCCAAATGTCCTAGTCAATAAATGTGAAAACAATGAAGCAATACATGATGCACACACAATGTGCTGTCAGTCACTGCAGAGCTCTCCCAGAGTGTTTAATTTTGCAGAGATTGGCAACAGCTTCCTGTTCCTGGTTGACACAACAATGTTATCCTATGCGTAGCCGGGCCGGCCAATGACATCACTGAGCATGCTCTGGAACACCCAATGATGCCACTCTTAGTACATGCCGAAAACATTCTGCATGGACTCGATGGGCTGAATGGCCTCCTTCTGTACCATAAATGACTATGACTGTGATGATGTTGCTCAAATTCATTCTTGCTGATTGAAATATGCGTCACTGAACCAACCTTGCAGCTTAAATAATGTAAAATGGTCAATGCTGTGGATTTGACAAATTCAGCTTCAGGGAAATGGCTACAGCACACCATTTGATCTTGCAATGCCTATTAATGGGGTCACATATTTGCATGGGTCCACAAGTCGATTGTTAAGTTGGCCTAGCATGGAGGGTATTCAAAGTCAAAGCGAAGTGCATGGCTGCTCCATGCGGAGACCTTATTCCTCCAGCAGATGGGAGTTTTTACAGATCATGCTGATAGTTTGCCCCGCATGATTCGTTGTTGACAACACTTTGCACAAATTAGTGCCTTGCAGCCCTCTATAGAGTGGGGCCTGTTTGCCCAGAGTGGCCAGTCTTCACATCTACTTCATTCACCTGCTTGTCCATTTGGTCAACCCTAAACAAAGGAAGGAGCTGCTCTTATGCCTGGCCACGGGACTAGTTTCGTGCCTCCTCACTGGCTTTTTTAGTATCTTGGTACATAACACTTCAACAGTTACCACCAACCTCCAGTTGGGAAGAGCCAAAATTCTGTGACAATCACAGTAAAGCCTTTACAGTATCAGCAGTCAGCCATTGACATGCTGAAGGGAAATACTGTAATATTGAAGAGTGACACCATTTTATAAAACTGCTGAATGCTTAGAGAAAACAGCAGCTTGGTGTCTTGAGAAGGACCCATCATGCACCTGATCCACACACTATTACTGGATGAATCCCAGAGTAGTAGTGAACAGGCCGAGCTGATCAGCAACTTTGAGGAGACATCTGTTTCTCTCTGGAGACGATGTACACAAAAGGCCTCTGTTGAGGAATCCAGGATCAAAATCTCAGGGCTACAGGTTGTTCAAGATCAATGGCTCGAGAAGATTTGTCTCACGTGCAGGCAGTGGAGACAGTCTCCTCTCTAGTGCTGATGATAGAACAATTGGAGGAGTCCAGAATCCAGAGCTTCAATGCAATGAGGGAGGTAGGACATGAATTTGAGCCCTTCGCTCTGGAGTTTCCTTCCTAAACCACTCTGTCCCTTCGCCCCTCTTTCCTCACCAAAACCTACCTCTTTAACCAAGCTTTTAGTCACCTATCCTCATTGGCTCAGTTTCCATTTTTGCCTGATTACAGCACCTTGAAATGTTTCCCTCTGTTATAGGAGCAGGTTGCTCTGTTGCCATGTTAAGGCTCTCTGAAGATGGCAGATGTTTTGGAATCATAGAATAGTTACATCACAGAAGGAGGTCATTCAGCCCGTCATGTCTGTACTGGCTGGCTCTAAGAGCAGCTCAGCTAGTCGCACTCCCCTGCCTTTTCCCCGTAGCCCTGCAAATTTTCTCTTTTATTACCCGTCTCCCTTTTGAAAGCCACAATTGAATCTGCCTCCACCACACCAAAAGCAAAATACTGTGGACGCTGGAAATTTGAAATAAAAATGGAAAATGCTGGGAATAGTCAGCAGATCTGGCAGCATACGTGGAGAGAGAAACCGAGTTAATGTTTCAGGTCTGTGACCTTTCATCGTAACCCTTCCATCTGGTGTTATGTCTGCTTCGCTACAAATTCTGCCTTTGATGCTCTCTGAGCACGTGAGTGTGCCCGAGCTGTCTATTGACAGTTGGGCCAAATTTAATGCATTCTAGCATAACCTCACTGAGCTCCCTCTCATAAAGAAGCAAAAAAGGAAACCATGCCATCTTGTTCCAGTCAGCAGACTAGACACATGCTTTTGGTGGTCATTTGTCTGTTAGTGGAGCAGCCACACTGCTCTAATGCTTTAAGCACTGCATGTTGCCACATCCAATATTAGCACTTTGTGTATGTTAGTGCTGTACGTTATTTGAACGTAGGAGTGTTAACACTGTGCCTTGTCTGAACTCGGTAGTGTTAGCGCTGTGCTCTGTGAAGCTCTACGTTTGAATTCTGATGTAGCACAGCACTAACACTCATGAGTTCAGATAAGGCTCAGTATGAACACTCCACCCTGCAGCCTGCCTGCCAATGACTGAATCAAATTAAGCATTGCATGCAGAGTGCTGGCCAATTATACCTCCCACTTCCTGGTGGTGTCACTGTATTTTTCATTCACTGTAACATTGTGGTTGGCAAATGCAACCTTACATTTTGTGGACACATTCTGGAAACTTGGCTCGTATTTTCTTGAGTTTAGAAGGTAATCTGATCAAGGGGTTTAAAATGATGATGGAATTCAATGGGGTAAATACAGAGAAACTATTTCCATTTGTGGGGGAATCCAAAAGAAGAGAGCATAATCTTAAGTTTGGAGTTAGGCCATTCAGGAGTGAAATCATGAGACACTTTTTCCACATAAAAGGTAGTGGAAATCTGGAATTCACTCCCCAAAAGGCTATCGGTGCCGGATTAATTGCAATCTTCAGGACTCACAACAATAGATTTTCATTAAGTAAGAGGAATATGGAGCAAGATAGTTAAATGGAGTCGGGATACAGATCAGCTATGATCTAATTGAATGACAGAGCATGCTCGAGGGCTGACTGGACTACTCCTGTTCCTATATTCTTTCACAAACCTGGGATTTGACTAAGTATTTTAATATCACATCAAATGGAGAGATCTTTTAATTACATCCCAGCAGTTTGCATATGTGGTGTTAGCAGAATTTCCCAGCACACAACCTGTGCATCAACAGGACCTGAAATGTAGAAGGGTTTGACTCTTTATCATGTGAGGATTTGAGTGTGTGCTTGTTTTTTCCAAAAAGCTTTGCATTAAATTGCAGATTGAATTGTCAATTTATTGTCTCATTTCTTTAAATTTCATTGGCAGATAACACAGAGGGTAGCAGTGGAAGGGTGCTTTTCTGAATGGAGGGATGTGACTAGTGGTGTTCCGCAGGGATCAGTGCTGGGACCTTTGCTCTTTGTAGTATATATAAATGATTTGGAGGAAAATGTAGCTGGTCTGATTAGTAAGTTTGCGGATGACACACAGGTTGGTGGAGTTGCGGATAGTGATGAGGATTGTCAGAGGATACAGCAGGATATGGATCGGTTGGAGACTTGGGCAGAGAAATGGCAGATGGAGTTTAATCCGGACAAATGTGAGGTAATGCATTTTGGAAGATCTAGTGCAGGTGGGAAGTATACAGTAAATGGCAGAACCCTTAGGAGTATTGACAGGCAGAGAGATCTGGACGCACAGGTCACTGAAAGTGGCAACGCAGGTGGATATGGTAGTCAAGAAGGCATACGGCATGCTTGCCTTCATGGGTCAGGGCATAGAGTATAAAAATTGGCAAGTCATGCTGCAGCTGTACAGAACCTTAGTTAGGCCACACTTAGAATATTGCGTGCAATTCTGGTCGCCACACTACCAGAAGGACGTGGAGGCTTTGGAGAGGGTACAGAAGAGGTTTACCGGGATGTTGCCTGGCCTTGAGAGGATTAGCTATGAGGAGAGGTTGGGAAAAACTCGGATTGTTTTCACTGGAACAATGGAGGTGGAGGGGCGACATGATGGAGGTTTACAAAGTTTATGAGCGGCGTGGACAGAGTGGATAGTCAGAAGCTTTTTCCCAGGGTGGAAGAGTCAGTTACTGGGGGACATAGGTTTAAGGTGAGAGGGGCAAAGTTTAGAGGGGATGTGCGAGGCAAGTTCTTTACGCAGAGGTGGTGAGTGCCTGGAACTTGCTGCCGGGGGAGGTGGTGGAAGCAGGTACGATAGGCGACGTTTAAGAGGCATCTTGACAAATACATGAATAGGATGGGAATAGAGGGATACGGACCCTGGAAGTGCAGAAGGTTTTAGTTTAGGCAGGCATCAAGATCGGCGCAGGCTTGGAGGGCCGAATGGCCTGTTCCTGTGCTGTACTGTTCTTTGTTCTTTGTTTGTTATAACGTCTATGACTTGGTTTCATTGTTGATGGTTAGAAAAGAGAACAAATTTACAAAATTTATGGAAATTGGATCACTCTTTATTGCTATTCAAAATATGTTTTAAAAAAAAATTTCCTGAACCATTTTGATAAAAAAAAATGTTTATTTATAAAAACTTGAAAACTTAGTATACATTGAGTATTTTATGTGGTTTTGGTCTGCTTATTGAAATTTGTTAAAACAGTGTATGTTGATAAACTTGCCAAAAGTGTGCTAAATCTTTTGGCTTCTTTTCTCCTAGTG
>NW_027142205.1:0-82203 GCF_036365525.1 Heterodontus francisci | reverse complement strand
TGACAGTTCAGTATTTCCCACAGGCCCTGTGTTTAAAATTCTGACAGTTCAGTATTTCCCACAGGCCCTTGTGTTTAAAATTCTGATAGTTCAGTATTTCCCACAGGCCCTCTGTTTAAAATTCTGACAGTTCAGGATTTTCCCACAGGCCCTTGTGTTTAAAATTCTGACAGTTCAGGATTTCCCACAGGCCCTGTGTTTAAAATTCTGACAGTTCAGTATTTCCCACAGGCCCTGTGTTTAAAATTCTGACAGTTCAGGATTTCCCACAGGCCCTGTGTTTAAAATTCTGACAGTTCAGGATTTCCCACAGGCCCTTGTGTTTAAAATTCTGATAGTTCAGGATTTTCCCCCAGGCCCTGTGTTTAAAATTCTGATAGTTCAGTATTTCCTCCAGGCCCTGTGTTTAAAATTCTGACAGTTCAGGATTTCCCACAGGCCCTTGTGTTTAAAATTCTGATAGTTCAGGATTTTCCCCCAGGCCCTGTGTTTAAAATTCTGACAGTTCAGTATTTCCCACAGGCCCTGTGTTTAAAATTCTGATAGTTCAGTATTTCCCACAGGCCCTGTGTTTAAAATTCTGATAGTTCAGTATTTCCGCCCAGGCCCTGTGTTTAAAATTCTGATAGTTCAGTATTTCCCCCCAGGCCCTGTGTTTAAAATTCTGATAGTTCAGTATTTCCCACAGGCCCTTGTGTTTAAAATTCTGATAGTTCAGTATTTCCCCCCAGGCCCTGTGTTTAAAATTCTGATAGTTCAGTATTTCCCCCCAGGCCCTGTGTTTAAAATTCTGACAGTTCAGGATTTCCCACAGGCCCTGTGTTTAAAATTCGGACAGTTCAGGATTTTCCCACAGGCCCTCTGTTTAAAATTCTGACAGTTCAGTATTTCCCACAGGCCCTGTGTTTAAAATTCTGTCAGTTCAGTATTTCCCACAGGCCCTGTGTTTAAAATTCTGATAGTTCAGTATTTCCCACAGGCCCTTGTGTTTAAAATTCTGATAGTTCAGTATTTCCCCCCAGGCCCTGTGTTTAAAATTCTGACAGTTCAGGATTTTCCCACAGGCCCTGTGTTTAAAATTCTGACAGTTCAGGATTTTCCCACAGGCCCTCTGTTTAAAATTCTGATAGTTCAGTATTTCCCACAGGCCCTGTGTTTAAAATTCTGACAGTTCAGTATTTCCCACAGGCCCTGTGTTTAAAATTCTGATAGTTCAGTATTTCCCACAGGCCCTGTGTTTAAAATTCTGACAGTTCAGTATTTCCCACAGGCCCTGTGTTTAAAATTCTGATAGTTCAGTATTTCCCACAGGCCCTGTGTTTAAAATTCTGACAGTTCAGTATTTCCCACAGGCCCTGTGTTTAAAATTCTGACAGTTCAGGATTTCCCCCCAGGCCCTGTGTTTAAAATTCTGACAGTTCAGTATTTCCCACAGGCCCTGTGTTTAAAATTCTGACAGTTCAGGATTTCCCACAGTCCCTGTGTTTAAAATTCTGACAGTTCAGGATTTCCTCCAGGCCCTGTGTTTAAAATTCTGATAGTTCAGTATTTCCCACAGGCCCTGTGTTTAAAATTCTGATAGTTCAGTATTTCCCACAGGCCCTGTGTTTAAAATTCTGACAGTTCAGTATTTCCCACAGGCCCTGTGTTTAAAATTCTGACAGTTCAGGATTTCCCCCCAGGCCCTGTGTTTAAAATTCTGACAGTTCAGTATTTCCCACAGGCCCTGTGTTTAAAATTCTGACAGTTCAGTATTTCCCACAGGCCCTGTGTTTAAAATTCTGACAGTTCAGTATTTCCTCCAGGCCCTGTGTTTAAAATTCTGACAGTTCAGTATTTCCCACAGGCCCTGTGTTTAAAATTCTGACAGTTCAGGATTTCCCCCCAGGCCCTGTGTTTAAAATTCTGACAGTTCAGTATTTCCCACAGGCCCTGTGTTTACAATTCTGACAGTTCAGTATTTCCCACAGGCCCTGTGTTTAAAATTCTGACAGTTCAGTATTTCCTCCAGGCCCTGTGTTTAAAATTCTGACAGTTCAGTATTTCCCACAGGCCCTGTGTTTAAAATTCTGACAGTTCAGTATTTCCCACAGGCCCTCTGTTTAAAATTCTGACAGTTCAGTATTTCCCACAGGCCCTCTGTTTAAAATTCTGACAGTTCAGTATTTCCCACAGGCCCTGTGTTTAAAATTCTGACAGTTCAGTATTTCCCCCAGGCCCTGTGTTTAAAATTCTGACAGTTCAGTATTTCCCACAGGCCCTGTGTTTAAAATTCTGACAGTTCAGTATTTCCCCCAGGCCCTGTGTTTAAAATTCTGACAGTTCAGTATTTCCCACAGGCCCTGTGTTTAAAATTCTGACAGTTCAGTATTTCCCACAGGCCCTGTGTTTAAAATTCTGACAGTTCAGTATTTCCCACAGGCCCTGTGTTTAAAATTCTGACAGTTCAGGATTTTCCCACAGGCCCTCTGTTTAAAATTCTGACAGTTCAGGTATTTCCCACAGTCCCTGTGTTTAAAATTCTGACAGTTCAGTATTTCCCACAGTCCCTGTGTTTAAAATTCTGACAGTTCAGTATTTCCCACAGGCCCTGTGTTTAAAATTCTGACAGTTCAGTATTTCCCACAGGCCCTCTGTTTAAAATTCTGACAGTTCAGGATTTTCCCACAGGCCCTCTGTTTAAAATTCTGACAGTTCAGTATTTCCCACAGGCCCTGTGTTTATAATTCTGACAGTTCAGTATTTCCCCCAGGCCCTGTGTTTAAAATTCTGACAGTTCAGTATTTCCCACAGGCCCTCTGTTTAAAATTCTGACAGTTCAGTATTTCCCACAGGCCCTGCGTTTAAAATTTCTGACAGTTCAGTATTTCCCACAGGCCCTGTGTTTAAAATTCTGATAGTTCAGTATTTCCCACAGGCCCAGTGTTTAAATTTCTGACAGTTCAGTATTTCCCACAGGCCCTGTGTTTAAAATTCTGACAGTTCAGTATTTCCCACAGGCCCTATGTTTAAAATTCTGACAGTTCAGTATTTCCCACAGGCCCTGTGTTTAAAATTCTGACAGTTCAGTATTTCCCCCCAGGCCCTGTGTTTAAAATTCTGACAGTTCAGGATTTCCCCCCAGGCCCTGCGTTTAAAATTCTGACAGTTCAGTATTTCCCACAGGCCCAGTGTTTAAATTTCTGACAGTTCAGTATTTCCCACAGGCCCTGTGTTTAAAATTCTGACAGTTCAGTATTTCCCACAGGCCCTGTGTTTAAAATTCTGACAGTTCAGGATTTCCCCCCAGGCCCTGTGTTTAAAATTCTGACAGTTCAGTATTTCCCACAGGCCCTGTGTTTAAAATTCTGACAGTTCAGGATTTCCCACAGGCCCTTGTGTTTAAAATTCTGATAGTTCAGTATTTCCCCCCAGGCCTTGTGTTTAAATTTCTGACAGTTCAGTATTTCCCACAGGCCCTGTGTTTAAAATTCTGACAGTTCAGTATTTCCCACAGGCCCTCTGTTTAAAATTCTGATAGTTCAGTATTTCCCACAGGCCCTGTGTTTAAAATTCTGACAGTTCAGGATTTCCCACAGTCCCTGTGTTTAAAATTCTGACAGTTCAGTATTTCCCACAGGCCCTGTGTTTAAAATTCTGACAGTTCAGGATTTCCCCCAGGCCCTGCGTTTAAATTTGTGACAGTTCAGTATTTCCCACAGGCCCTGCGTTTAAAATTCTGACAGTTCAGTATTTCCCCCCAGGCCCTGTGTTTAAAATTCTGACAGTTCAGTATTTCCCACAGGCCCTGTGTTTAAAATTCTGACAGTTCAGTATTTCCCACAGGCCCTCTGTTTAAAATTCTGACAGTTCAGTATTTCCCACAGGCCCTGTGTTTAAAATTCTGACAGTTCAGGATTTTCCCACAGGCCCTCTGTTTAAAATTCTGACAGTTCAGTATTTCCCACAGGCCCTGTGTTTAAAATTCTGACAGTTCAGGATTTTCCCACAGGCCCTGTGTTTAAATTTCTGACAGTTCAGTATTTCCCCCAGTCCCTGTGTTTAAAATTCTGACAGTTCAGTATTTCCCCCCAGGCCCTGCGTTTAAAATTCTGACAGTTCAGTATTTCCCACAGGCCCTCTGTTTAAAATTCTGACAGTTCATTATTTCCCCACAGGCCCTCTGTTTAAAATTCTGACAGTTCAGTATTTCCCCCAGGCCCTGTGTTTAAAATTCTGACAGATCAGTATTTCCCACAGGCCCTGTGTTTAAAATTCTGACAGTTCAGGATTTCCCCCAGGCCCTGTGTTTAAAATTCTGACAGTTCAGTATTTCCCACAGGCACTGTGTTTAAAATTCTGACAGTTCAGGATTTTCCCACAGGCCCTATGTTTAAAATTCTGACAGTTCAGTATTTCCCACAGGCCCTGTGTTTAAAATTCTGACAGTTCAGTATTTCCCCCCAGGCCCTGTGTTTAAAATTCTGACAGTTCAGTATTTCCCTCAGGCCCTGTGTTTAAAATTCTGACAGTTCAGTATTTCCCACAGGCCCTCTGTTTAAAATTCTGACAGTTCAGTATTTCCCACAGGCCCTGTGTTTAAAATTCTGACAGTTCAGGATTTCCCCCAGGCCCTGTGTTTAAAATTCTGACAGTTCAGTATTTCCCACAGGCCCTGCGTTTAAAATTCTGACAGTTCAGTATTTCCCACAGGCCCTGTGTTTAAAATTCTGATAGTTCAGTATTTCCCACAGGCCCTGTGTTTAAAATTCTGACAGTTCAGTATTTCCCACAGGCCCTGTGTTTAAAATTCTGACAGTTCAGTATTTCCCCCCAGGCCCTGTGTTTAAAATTCTGACAGTTCAGTATTTCCCCCCAGGCCCTGTGTTTAAAATTCTGACAGTTCAGTATTTCCCCACAGTCCTTGTGTTTAAAATTCTGACAGTTCAGTATTTCCCACAGGCCCTGTGTTTAAAATTCTGACAGTTCAGTATTTCCCACAGGCCCTCTGTTTAAAATTCTGACAGTTCAGTATTTCCCACAGGCCCTGTGTTTAAAATTCTGATAGTTCAGTATTTCCCACAGGCCCTCTGTTTAAAATTCTGATAGTTCAGTATTTCCCACAGGCCCTGCGTTTAAAATTCTGACAGTTCAGTATTTCCCACAGGCCCTGTGTTTAAAATTTCTGACAGTTCAGTATTTCCCACAGGCCCTCTGTTTAAAATTCTGATAGTTCAGTATTTCCCACAGGCCCTGTGTTTAAAATTCTGACAGTTCAGGATTTCCCCCAGGCCCTGTGTTTAAAATTCTGATAGTTCAGTATTTCCCACAGGCCCTGTGTTTAAAATTCTGACAGTTCAGGATTTCCCCCCAGGCCCTGTGTTTAAAATTCTGACAGTTCAGTATTTCCCACGGGCCCTGTGTTTAAAATTCTGACAGTTCAGGATTTCCCCCAGGCCTTGTGTTTAAAATTCTGACAGTTCAGTATTTCCCACAGGCCCTGTGTTTAAAATTCTGACAGTTCAGTATTTCCCACAGGCCCTTGTGTTTAAAATTCTGACAGTTCAGTATTTCCCACAGGCCCTGTGTTTAAAATTCTGACAGTTCAGTATTTCCCACAGGCCCTGTGTTTAAAATTCTGACAGTTCAGTATTTCCCACAGGCCCTTGTGTTTAAAATTCTGACAGTTCAGTATTTCCCACAGGCCCTCTGTTTAAAATTCTGACAGTTCAGTATTTCCCACAGGCCCTGTGTTTAAAATTCTGACAGTTCAGTATTTCCCACAGGCCCTTGTGTTTAAAATTCTGATAGTTCAGTATTTCCCACAGGCCCTGTGTTTAAAATTCTGACAGTTCAGGATTTCCCCACAGGCCCTGTGTTTAAAATTCTGACAGTTCAGTATTTCCCACAGTCCCTGTGTTTAAAATTCTGACAGTTCAGTATTTCCCACAGGCCCTTGTGTTTAAAATTCTGATAGTTCAGTATTTCCCACAGGCCCTCTGTTTAAAATTCTGACAGTTCAGGATTTTCCCACAGGCCCTTGTGTTTAAAATTCTGACAGTTCAGGATATTCCCACAGGCCCTCTGTTTAAAATTCTGATAGTTCAGTATTTCCCCCAGGCCCTGTGTTTAAAATTCTGACAGTTCAGGATTTCCCCCCAGGCCCTGTGTTTAAAATTCTGACAGTTCAGTATTTCCCACAGTCCCTGTGTTTAAAATTCTGACAGTTCAGTATTTCCCACAGTCCCTGTGTTTAAAATTCTGACAGTTCAGTATTTCCCACAGGCCCTGTGTTTAAAATTCTGACAGTTCAGTATTTCCCACAGGCCCTTGTGTTTAAAATTCTGATAGTTCAGTATTTCCCACAGGCCCTGTGTTTAAAATTCTGACAGTTCAGGATTTCCCCCCAGGCCCTGTGTTTAAAATTCTGACAGTTCAGTATTTCCCACATGCCCTGTGTTTAAAATTCTGACAGTTCAGTATTTCCCACAGGCCCTTGTGTTTAAAATTCTGATAGTTCAGTATTTCCCACAGGCCCTCTGTTTAAAATTCTGACAGTTCAGGATTTTCCCACAGGCCCTTGTGTTTAAAATTCTGACAGTTCAGGATTTCCCACAGGCCCTGTGTTTAAAATTCTGACAGTTCAGTATTTCCCACAGGCCCTGTGTTTAAAATTCTGACAGTTCAGGATTTCCCACAGGCCCTGTGTTTAAAATTCTGACAGTTCAGGATTTCCCACAGGCCCTTGTGTTTAAAATTCTGATAGTTCAGGATTTTCCCCCAGGCCCTGTGTTTAAAATTCTGATAGTTCAGTATTTCCTCCAGGCCCTGTGTTTAAAATTCTGACAGTTCAGGATTTCCCACAGGCCCTTGTGTTTAAAATTCTGATAGTTCAGGATTTTCCCCCAGGCCCTGTGTTTAAAATTCTGACAGTTCAGTATTTCCCACAGGCCCTGTGTTTAAAATTCTGATAGTTCAGTATTTCCCACAGGCCCTGTGTTTAAAATTCTGATAGTTCAGTATTTCCGCCCAGGCCCTGTGTTTAAAATTCTGATAGTTCAGTATTTCCCCCCAGGCCCTGTGTTTAAAATTCTGATAGTTCAGTATTTCCCACAGGCCCTTGTGTTTAAAATTCTGATAGTTCAGTATTTCCCCCCAGGCCCTGTGTTTAAAATTCTGATAGTTCAGTATTTCCCCCCAGGCCCTGTGTTTAAAATTCTGACAGTTCAGGATTTCCCACAGGCCCTGTGTTTAAAATTCTGACAGTTCAGGATTTTCCCACAGTCCCTGTGTTTAAAATTCTGTCAGTTCAGTATTTCCCACAGGCCCTGTGTTTAAAATTCTGTCAGTTCAGTATTTCCCACAGGCCCTGTGTTTAAAATTCTGATAGTTCAGTATTTCCCACAGGCCCTTGTGTTTAAAATTCTGATAGTTCAGTATTTCCCCCCAGGCCCTGTGTTTAAAATTCTGACAGTTCAGGATTTTCCCACAGGCCCTGTGTTTAAAATTCTGACAGTTCAGGATTTTCCCACAGGCCCTCTGTTTAAAATTCTGATAGTTCAGTATTTCCCACAGGCCCTGTGTTTAAAATTCTGACAGTTCAGTATTTCCCACAGGCCCTGTGTTTAAAATTCTGATAGTTCAGTATTTCCCACAGGCCCTGTGTTTAAAATTCTGACAGTTCAGTATTTCCCACAGGCCCTGTGTTTAAAATTCTGATAGTTCAGTATTTCCCACAGGCCCTGTGTTTAAAATTCTGACAGTTCAGTATTTCCCACAGGCCCTGTGTTTAAAATTCTGACAGTTCAGGATTTCCCCCCAGGCCCTGTGTTTAAAATTCTGACAGTTCAGTATTTCCCACAGGCCCTGTGTTTAAAATTCTGACAGTTCAGGATTTCCCACAGTCCCTGTGTTTAAAATTCTGACAGTTCAGGATTTCCTCCAGGCCCTGTGTTTAAAATTCTGATAGTTCAGTATTTCCCACAGGCCCTGTGTTTAAAATTCTGATAGTTCAGTATTTCCCACAGGCCCTGTGTTTAAAATTCTGACAGTTCAGTATTTCCCACAGGCCCTGTGTTTAAAATTCTGACAGTTCAGGATTTCCCCCCAGGCCCTGTGTTTAAAATTCTGACAGTTCAGTATTTCCCACAGGCCCTGTGTTTAAAATTCTGACAGTTCAGTATTTCCCACAGGCCCTGTGTTTAAAATTCTGACAGTTCAGTATTTCCTCCAGGCCCTGTGTTTAAAATTCTGACAGTTCAGTATTTCCCACAGGCCCTGTGTTTAAAATTCTGACAGTTCAGGATTTCCCCCCAGGCCCTGTGTTTAAAATTCTGACAGTTCAGTATTTCCCACAGGCCCTGTGTTTACAATTCTGACAGTTCAGTATTTCCCACAGGCCCTGTGTTTAAAATTCTGACAGTTCAGTATTTCCTCCAGGCCCTGTGTTTAAAATTCTGACAGTTCAGTATTTCCCACAGGCCCTGTGTTTAAAATTCTGACAGTTCAGTATTTCCCACAGGCCCTCTGTTTAAAATTCTGACAGTTCAGTATTTCCCACAGGCCCTCTGTTTAAAATTCTGACAGTTCAGTATTTCCCACAGGCCCTGTGTTTAAAATTCTGACAGTTCAGTATTTCCCCCAGGCCCTGTGTTTAAAATTCTGACAGTTCAGTATTTCCCACAGGCCCTGTGTTTAAAATTCTGACAGTTCAGTATTTCCCACAGGCCCTGTGTTTAAAATTCTGACAGTTCAGGATTTTCCCACAGGCCCTCTGTTTAAAATTCTGACAGTTCAGGTATTTCCCACAGTCCCTGTGTTTAAAATTCTGACAGTTCAGTATTTCCCACAGTCCCTGTGTTTAAAATTCTGACAGTTCAGTATTTCCCACAGGCCCTGTGTTTAAAATTCTGACAGTTCAGTATTTCCCACAGGCCCTCTGTTTAAAATTCTGACAGTTCAGGATTTTCCCACAGGCCCTCTGTTTAAAATTCTGACAGTTCAGTATTTCCCACAGGCCCTGTGTTTATAATTCTGACAGTTCAGTATTTCCCCCAGGCCCTATGTTTAAAATTCTGACAGTTCAGTATTTCCCACAGGCCCTGTGTTTATAATTCTGACAGTTCAGTATTTCCCACAGGCCCTGTGTTTAAAATTCTGACAGTTCAGTATTTCCCACAGGCCCTCTGTTTAAAATTCTGACAGTTCAGGATTTTCCCACAGGCCCTCTGTTTAAAATTCTGACAGTTCAGTATTTCCCACAGGCCCTCTGTTTAAAATTCTGACAGTTCAGGATTTTCCCACAGGCCCTCTGTTTAAAATTCTGACAGTTCAGGATTTCCCCCCAGGCCCTGTGTTTAAAATTCTGACAGTTCAGTATTTCCCCCAGGCCCTGTGTTTAAAATTCTGTCAGTTCAGTATTTCCCACAGGCCCTGTGTTTAAAATTCTGACAGTTCAGGATTTTCCCACAGGCCCTCTGTTTAAAATTCTGACAGTTCAGGATTTCCCCCCAGGCCCTGTGTTTAAAATTCTGACAGTTCAGTATTTCCCCCAGGCCCTGTGTTTAAAATTCTGTCAGTTCAGTATTTCCCACAGTCCCTGTGTTTAAAATTCTGACAGATCAGTATTTCCCACAGTCCCTGTGTTTAAAATTCTGACAGTTCAGTATTTCCCCCAGGCCCTGTGTTTAAAATTCTGACAGATCAGTATTTCCCACAGGCCCTGTGTTTAAAATTCTGACAGTTCAGTATTTCCCACAGGCCCTGTGTTTAAAATTCTGACAGATCAGTATTTCCCACAGTCCCTGTGTTTAAAATTCTGACAGTTCAGTATTTCCCCCAGGCCCTGTGTTTAAAATTCTGACAGATCAGTATTTCCCACAGGCCCTGTGTTTAAAATTCTGACAGTTCAGTATTTCCCACAGGCCCTGTGTTTAAAATTCTGACAGTTCAGTATTTCCCACAGGCCCTGTGTTTAAAATTCTGACAGTTCAGTATTTCCCACAGGCCCTGTGTTTAAAATTCTGACAGTTCAGGATTTTCCCACAGGCCCTGTGTTTAAAATTCTGACAGTTCAGTATTTCCCACAGGCCCTGTGTTTAAAATTCTGACAGTTCAGTATTTCCCACAGGCCCTATGTTTAAAATTCTGACAGTTCAGTATTTCCCTCAGGCCCTTGTGTTTAAAATTCTGACAGTTCAGTATTTCCCCCCAGGCCCTGTGTTTAAAATTCTGATAGTTCAGTATTTCCCACAGGCCCTGTGTTTAAAATTCTGTCAGTTCAGTATTTCCCACAGGCCTTGTGTTTAAAATTCTGACAGTTCAGTATTTCCCCCCAGGCCCTGTGTTTAAAATTCTGATAGTTCAGTATTTCCCACAGGCCCTGTGTTTAAAATTCTGTCAGTTCAGTATTTCCCACAGGCCTTGTGTTTAAAATTCTGACAGTTCAGTATTTCCCACAGGCCTTGTGTTTAAAATTCTGACAGTTCAGTATTTCCCACAGGCCCTGTGTTTAAAATTCTGACAGTTCAGTATTTCCCCCCAGGCCCTGTGTTTAAAATTCTGATAGTTCAGTATTTCCCACAGGCCCTGTGTTTAAAATTCTGACAGTTCAGGATTTCCCACAGGCCCTGTGTTTTAAATTCTGACAGTTCAGTATTTCCCACAGGCCCTGTGTTTAAAATTCTGATAGTTCAGTATTTCCCACAGGCCCTGTGTTTAAAATTCTGACAGTTCAGTATTTCCCACAGGCCCTGTGTTTAAAATTCTGACAGTTCAGGATTTCCCCCCAGGCCCTGTGTTTAAAATTCTGTCAGTTCAGTATTTCCCACAGGCCCTGTGTTTAAAATTCTGACAGTTCAGGATTTCCCCCCAGGCCCTGTGTTTAAAATTCTGACAGTTCAGTATTTCCCACAGGCCCTGTGTTTACAATTCTGACAGTTCAGTATTTCCCACAGGCCCTGTGTTTAAAATTCTGACAGTTCAGTATTTCCTCCAGGCCCTGTGTTTAAAATTCTGACAGTTCAGTATTTCCCACAGGCCCTGTGTTTAAAATTCTGACAGTTCAGTATTTCCCACAGGCCCTCTGTTTAAAATTCTGACAGTTCAGTATTTCCCACAGGCCCTCTGTTTAAAATTCTGACAGTTCAGTATTTCCCACAGGCCCTGTGTTTAAAATTCTGACAGTTCAGTATTTCCCACAGGCCCTGTGTTTAAAATTCTGACAGTTCAGTATTTCCCCCAGGCCCTGTGTTTAAAATTCTGACAGTTCAGTATTTCCCACAGGCCCTGTGTTTAAAATTCTGACAGTTCAGTATTTCCCACAGGCCCTGTGTTTAAAATTCTGACAGTTCAGGATTTTCCCACAGGCCCATGTGTTTAAAATTCTGACAGTTCAGTATTTCCCACAGGCCCTGTGTTTAAAATTCTGACAGTTCAGTATTTCCCACAGGCCCTCTGTTTAAAATTCTGACAGTTCAGGTATTTCCCACAGTCCCTGTGTTTAAAATTCTGACAGTTCAGTATTTCCCACAGTCCCTGTGTTTAAAATTCTGACAGTTCAGTATTTCCCACAGGCCCTGTGTTTAAAATTCTGACAGTTCAGTATTTCCCACAGGCCCTCTGTTTAAAATTCTGACAGTTCAGGATTTTCCCACAGGCCCTCTGTTTAAAATTCTGACAGTTCAGTATTTCCCACAGGCCCTGTGTTTATAATTCTGACAGTTCAGTATTTCCCCCAGGCCCTATGTTTAAAATTCTGACAGTTCAGGATTTTCCCACAGGCCCTCTGTTTAAAATTCTGACAGTTCAGTATTTCCCACAGGCCCTCTGTTTAAAATTCTGACAGTTCAGGATTTCCCCCCAGGCCCTGTGTTTAAAATTCTGACAGTTCAGTATTTCCCCCAGGCCCTGTGTTTAAAATTCTGTCAGTTCAGTATTTCCCACAGTCCCTGTGTTTAAAATTCTGACAGATCAGTATTTCCCACAGTCCCTGTGTTTAAAATTCTGACAGTTCAGTATTTCCCCCAGGCCCTGTGTTTAAAATTCTGACAGATCAGTATTTCCCACAGGCCCTGTGTTTAAAATTCTGACAGTTCAGTATTTCCCACAGGCCCTGTGTTTAAAATTCTGACAGTTCAGTATTTCCCACAGGCCCTGTGTTTAAAATTCTGACAGTTCAGTATTTCCCACAGGCCCTGTGTTTAAAATTCTGACAGTTCAGGATTTTCCCACAGGCCCTGTGTTTAAAATTCTGACAGTTCAGTATTTCCCACAGGCCCTGTGTTTAAAATTCTGACAGTTCAGTATTTCCCACAGGCCCTATGTTTAAAATTCTGACAGTTCAGTATTTCCCACAGGCCCTGTGTTTAATATTCTGACAGTTCAGTATTTCCCCCCAGGCCCTGTGTTTAAAATTCTGATAGTTCAGTATTTCCCACAGGCCCTGTGTTTAAAATTCTGTCAGTTCAGTATTTCCCACAGGCCTTGTGTTTAAAATTCTGACAGTTCAGTATTTCCCCCCAGGCCCTGTGTTTAAAATTCTGATAGTTCAGTATTTCCCACAGGCCCTGTGTTTAAAATTCTGTCAGTTCAGTATTTCCCACAGGCCTTGTGTTTAAAATTCTGACAGTTCAGTATTTCCCACAGGCCTTGTGTTTAAAATTCTGACAGTTCAGTATTTCCCACAGGCCCTGTGTTTAAAATTCTGACAGTTCAGTATTTCCCCCCAGGCCCTGTGTTTAAAATTCTGATAGTTCAGTATTTCCCACAGGCCCTGTGTTTAAAATTCTGACAGTTCAGGATTTCCCACAGGCCCTGTGTTTTAAATTCTGACAGTTCAGTATTTCCCACAGGCCCTGTGTTTAAAATTCTGACAGTTCAGTATTTCCCACAGGCCCTGTGTTTAAAATTCTGACAGTTCAGGATTTCCCCCCAGGCCCTGTGTTTAAAATTCTGACAGTTCAGTATTTCCCACAGGCCCTGTGTTTAAAATTCTGACAGTTCAGGATTTCCCCCAGGCCCTGTGTTTAAAATTCTGACAGTTCAGTATTTCCCACAGGCCCTTGTGTTTAAAATTCTGACAGTTCAGTATTTCCCACAGGCCCTGTGTTTAAAATTCTGACAGTTCAGGATTTCCCACAGTCCCTATGTTTAAAATTCTGATAGTTCAGTATTTCCCCCAGTCCCTGTGTTTAAAATTCTGACAGTTCAGTATTTCCCACAGGCCCTGTGTTTAAAATTCTGACAGTTCAGGATTTCCCCCCAGGCCCTGTGTTTAAAATTCTGACAGTTCAGTATTTCCCACAGGCCCTGTGTTTAAAATTCTGACAGTTCAGGATTTCCCCCAGGCCCTGTGTTTAAAATTCTGACAGTTCAGTATTTCCCACAGGCCCTTGTGTTTAAAATTCTGACAGTTCAGTATTTCCCACAGGCCCTGTGTTTAAAATTCTGACAGTTCAGGATTTCCCACAGTCCCTATGTTTAAAATTCTGATAGTTCAGTATTTCCCCCAGTCCCTGTGTTTAAAATTCTGACAGTTCAGTATTTCCCACAGGCCCTGTGTTTAAAATTCTGACAGTTCAGTATTTCCCACAGGCCCTTGTGTTTAAAATTCTGACAGTTCAGTATTTCCCACAGGCCCTGTGTTTAAAATTCTGACAGTTCAGTATTTCCCACAGGCCCTGTGTTTAAAATTCTGACAGTTCAGTATTTCCCACAGGCCCTTGTGTTTAAAATTCTGACAGTTCAGTATTTCCCACAGGCCCTCTGTTTAAAATTCTGACAGTTCAGTATTTCCCACAGGCCCTGTGTTTAAAATTCTGACAGTTCAGTATTTCCCACAGGCCCTTGTGTTTAAAATTCTGATAGTTCAGTATTTCCCACAGGCCCTGTGTTTAAAATTCTGACAGTTCAGTATTTCCCACAGTCCCTGTGTTTAAAATTCTGACAGTTCAGTATTTCCCCCAGGCCCTGTGTTTAAATTTCTGACAGTTCAGTATTTCCCACAGGCCCTGTGTTTAAAATTCTGACAGTTCAGTATTTCCCACAGGCCCTGTGTTTAAAATTCTGACAGTTCAGTATTTCCCACAGGCCCTTGTGTTTAAAATTCTGACAGTTCAGGATTTCCCCCCAGGCCCTGTGTTTAAAATTCTGACAGTTCAGTATTTCCCACAGGCCCTGTGTTTAAACTTCTGACAGTTCAGTATTTCCCACAGGCCCTTGTGTTTAAAATTCTGATAGTTCAGTATTTCCCACAGGCCCTCTGTTTAAAATTCTGACAGTTCAGGATTTTCCCACAGGCCCTTGTGTTTAAAATTCAGACAGTTCAGGATTTTCCCACATTCCCTCTGTTTAAAATTCTGATAGTTCAGTATTTCCCACAGGCCCTGTGTTTAAAATTCTGACAGTTCAGGATTTCCCACAGGCCCTGTGTTTAAAATTCTGACAGTTCAGTATTTCCCACAGGCCCTGTGTTTAAAATTCTGATAGTTCAGTATTTCCCACAGGCCCTGTGTTTAAAATTCTGACAGTTCAGGATTTCCCACAGGCCCTGTGTTTAAAATTCTGACAGTTCAGTATTTCCCACAGGCCCTTGTGTTTAAAATTCTGATAGTTCAGTATTTCCCCCCAGGCCCTGTGTTTAAAATTCTGATAGTTCAGTATTTCCCCCCAGGCCCTGTGTTTAAAATTCTGATAGTTCAGTATTTCCCCCCAGGCCCTGTGTTTAAAATTCTGACAGTTCAGGATTTCCCACAGGCCCTGTGTTTAAAATTCTGTCAGTTCAGTATTTCCCACAGGCCCTGTGTTTAAAATTCTGATAGTTCAGTATTTCCCACAGGCCCTTGTGTTTAAAATTCTGATAGTTCAGTATTTCCCCCCAGGCCCTGTGTTTAAAATTCTGACAGTTCAGGATTTTCCCACAGGCCCTGTGTTTAAAATTCTGACAGTTCAGGATTTTCCCACAGGCCCTCTGTTTAAAATTCTGATAGTTCAGTATTTCCCACAGGCCCTGTGTTTAAAATTCTGACAGTTCAGTATTTCCCACAGGCCCTGTGTTTAAAATTCTGATAGTTCAGTATTTCCCACAGGCCCTGTGTTTAAAATTCTGATAGTTCAGTATTTCCCACAGGCCCTGTGTTTAAAATTCTGACAGTTCAGTATTTCCCACAGGCCCTCTGTTTAAAATTCTGACAGTTCAGTATTTCCCACAGGCCCTGTGTTTAAAATTCTGTCAGTTCAGTATTTCCCACAGGCCCTGTGTTTAAAATTCTGATAGTTCAGTATTTCCCACAGGCCCTTGTGTTTAAAATTCTGATAGTTCAGTATTTCCCCCCAGGCCCTGTGTTTAAATTTCTGACAGTTCAGTATTTCCCACAGGCCCTGTGTTTAAAATTCTGACAGTTCAGTATTTCCCACAGGCCCTGTGTTTAAAATTCTGACAGTTCAGTATTTCCCACAGGCCCTTGTGTTTAAAATTCTGACAGTTCAGGATTTCCCCCCAGGCCCTGTGTTTAAAATTCTGACAGTTCAGTATTTCCCACAGGCCCTGTGTTTAAACTTCTGACAGTTCAGTATTTCCCACAGGCCCTTGTGTTTAAAATTCTGATAGTTCAGTATTTCCCACAGGCCCTCTGTTTAAAATTCTGACAGTTCAGGATTTTCCCACAGGCCCTTGTGTTTAAAATTCAGACAGTTCAGGATTTTCCCACATTCCCTCTGTTTAAAATTCTGATAGTTCAGTATTTCCCACAGGCCCTGTGTTTAAAATTCTGACAGTTCAGGATTTCCCACAGGCCCTGTGTTTAAAATTCTGACAGTTCAGTATTTCCCACAGGCCCTGTGTTTAAAATTCTGATAGTTCAGTATTTCCCACAGGCCCTGTGTTTAAAATTCTGACAGTTCAGGATTTCCCACAGGCCCTGTGTTTAAAATTCTGACAGTTCAGTATTTCCCACAGGCCCTTGTGTTTAAAATTCTGATAGTTCAGTATTTCCCCCCAGGCCCTGTGTTTAAAATTCTGATAGTTCAGTATTTCCCCCCAGGCCCTGTGTTTAAAATTCTGATAGTTCAGTATTTCCCCCCAGGCCCTGTGTTTAAAATTCTGACAGTTCAGGATTTCCCACAGGCCCTGTGTTTAAAATTCTGTCAGTTCAGTATTTCCCACAGGCCCTGTGTTTAAAATTCTGATAGTTCAGTATTTCCCACAGGCCCTTGTGTTTAAAATTCTGATAGTTCAGTATTTCCCCCCAGGCCCTGTGTTTAAAATTCTGACAGTTCAGGATTTTCCCACAGGCCCTGTGTTTAAAATTCTGACAGTTCAGGATTTTCCCACAGGCCCTCTGTTTAAAATTCTGATAGTTCAGTATTTCCCACAGGCCCTGTGTTTAAAATTCTGACAGTTCAGTATTTCCCACAGGCCCTGTGTTTAAAATTCTGATAGTTCAGTATTTCCCACAGGCCCTGTGTTTAAAATTCTGATAGTTCAGTATTTCCCACAGGCCCTGTGTTTAAAATTCTGACAGTTCAGTATTTCCCACAGGCCCTCTGTTTAAAATTCTGACAGTTCAGTATTTCCCACAGGCCCTGTGTTTAAAATTCTGTCAGTTCAGTATTTCCCACAGGCCCTGTGTTTAAAATTCTGATAGTTCAGTATTTCCCACAGGCCCTTGTGTTTAAAATTCTGATAGTTCAGTATTTCCCCCCAGGCCCTGTGTTTAAAATTCTGACAGTTCAGGATTTTCCCACAGGCCCTGTGTTTAAAATTCTGACAGTTCAGGATTTTCCCACAGGCCCTCTGTTTAAAATTCTGATAGTTCAGTATTTCCCACAGGCCCTGTGTTTAAAATTCTGACAGTTCAGTATTTCCCACAGGCCCTGTGTTTAAAATTCTGATAGTTCAGTATTTCCCACAGGCCCTGTGTTTAAAATTCTGACAGTTCAGTATTTCCCACAGGCCCTGTGTTTAAAATTCTGATAGTTCAGTATTTCCCACAGGCCCTGTGTTTAAAATTCTGACAGTTCAGTATTTCCCACAGGCCCTGTGTTTAAAATTCTGACAGTTCAGGATTTCCCCCCAGGCCCTGTGTTTAAAATTCTGACAGTTCAGTATTTCCCACAGGCCCTGTGTTTAAAATTCTGACAGTTCAGTATTTCCCACAGGCCCTGTGTTTAAAATTCTGACAGTTCAGTATTTCCTCCAGGCCCTGTGTTTAAAATTCTGACAGTTCAGTATTTCCCACAGGCCCTGTGTTTAAAATTCTGACAGTTCAGGATTTCCCCCCAGGCCCTGTGTTTAAAATTCTGACAGTTCAGTATTTCCCACAGGCCCTGTGTTTACAATTCTGACAGTTCAGTATTTCCCACAGGCCCTGTGTTTAAAATTCTGACAGTTCAGTATTTCCTCCAGGCCCTGTGTTTAAAATTCTGACAGTTCAGTATTTCCCACAGGCCCTCTGTTTAAAATTCTGACAGTTCAGTATTTCCCACAGGCCCTCTGTTTAAAATTCTGACAGTTCAGTATTTCCCACAGGCCCTGTGTTTAAACTTCTGACAGTTCAGTATTTCCCCCAGGCCCTGTGTTTAAAATTCTGACAGTTCAGTATTTCCCACAGGCCCTGTGTTTAAAATTCTGACAGTTCAGTATTTCCCACAGGCCCTGTGTTTAAAATTCTGACAGTTCAGGATTTTCCCACAGGCCCTCTGTTTAAAATTCTGACAGTTCAGGTATTTCCCACAGGCCCTGTGTTTAAAATTCTGACAGTTCAGTATTTCCCCCAGGCCCTATGTTTAAAATTCTGACAGTTCAGTATTTCCCACAGGCCCTGTGTTTAAAATTCTGACAGTTCAGTATTTCCCACAGGCCCTCTGTTTAAAATTCTGACAGTTCAGGATTTCCCCCCAGGCCCTGTGTTTAAAATTCTGACAGTTCAGTATTTCCCACAGGCCCTGCGTTTAAAATTCTGACAGTTCAGGATTTCCCCCAGGCCCTTGTGTTTAAAATTCTGACAGTTCAGGATTTCCCCCCAGGCCCTGTGTTTAAAATTCTGACAGTTCAGGATTTCCCCCCAGGCCCTGCGTTTAAAATTCTGACAGTTCAGTATTTCCCACAGTCCCTGTGTTTAAAATTCTGACAGTTCAGGATTTCCCCCCAGGCCCTGTGTTTAAATTTCTGACAGTTCAGTATTTCCCACAGTCCCTGTGTTTAAAATTCTGATAGTTCAGTATTTCCCACAGGCCCTGCGTTTAAAATTTCTGACAGTTCAGTATTTCCCACAGTCCCTGTGTTTAAAATTCTGACAGTTCAGTATTTCCCACAGGCCCTGTGTTTAAAATTCTGACAGTTCAGTATTTCCCCCCAGGCCCTGTGTTTAAAATTCTGACAGTTCAGGATTTCCCCCCAGGCCCTGCGTTTAAAATTCTGACAGTTCAGTATTTCCCACAGTCCCTGTGTTTAAAATTCTGTCAGTTCAGGATTTCCCACAGTCCCTGTGTTTAAAATTCTGACAGTTCAGTATTTCCCACAGGCCCTGTGTTTAAAATTCTGACAGTTCAGGATTTCCCCCCAGGCCCTGTGTTTAAAATTCTGACAGTTCAGGATTTCCCCCAGGCCCTGCGTTTAAATTTGTGACAGTTCAGTATTTCCCACAGGCCCTGCGTTTAAAATTCTGACAGTTCAGTATTTCCCCCCAGGCCCTGTGTTTAAAATTCTGACAGTTCAGTATTTCCCACAGGCCCTGTGTTTAAAATTCTGACAGTTCAGTATTTCACACAGGCCCTGTGTTTAAAATTCTGACAGTTCAGTATTTCCCACAGGCCCTCTGTTTAAATTTCTGACAGTTCAGTATTTCCCCCCAGGCCCTGTGTTTAAAATTCTGACAGTTCAGTATTTCCCCCCAGGCCCTGCGTTTAAAATTCTGACAGTTCAGTATTTCCCACAGGCCCTGTGTTTAAAATTCTGACAGTTCAGTATTTCCCACAGGCCCTGTGTTTAAAATTCTGACAGATCAGGATTTCCCCACAGGCCCTGTTTTTAAAATTCTGTCAGTTCAGTATTTCCCACAGTCCCTGTGTTTAAAATTCTGACAGTTCAGTATTTCCCCCCAGGCCCTGTGTTTAAAATTCTGACAGTTCAGTATTTCCCACAGGCCCTGTGTTTAAAATTCTGACAGTTCAGTATTTCACACAGGCCCTCTGTTTAAATTTCTGACAGTTCAGTATTTCCCCCCAGGCCCTGCGTTTAAAATTCTGACAGTTCAGGATTTCCCCACAGGCCCTGTTTTTAAAATTCTGTCAGTTCAGTATTTCCCACAGTCCCTGTGTTTAAAATTCTGACAGTTCAGTATTTCCCCCCAGGCCCTGTGTTTAAAATTCTGACAGTTCAGTATTTCCCACAGGCCCTGTGTTTAAAATTCTGACAGTTCAGTATTTCCCACAGGCCCTGTGTTTAAAATTCTGATAGTTCAGTATTTCCCACAGGCCCTGTGTTTAAAATTCTGACAGTTCAGTATTTCCCACAGGCCCTGTGTTTAAAATTCTGACAGTTCAGTATTTCCCACAGGCACTGTGTTTAAAATTCTGACAGTTCAGTATTTCACACAGGCCCTCTGTTTAAATTTCTGACAGTTCAGTATTTCCCCCCAGGCCCTGTGTTTAAAATTCTGACAGTTCAGTATTTCCCACAGGCCCTGTGTTTAAAATTCTGACAGTTCAGTATTTCCCACAGTCCCTCTGTTTAAATTTCTGACAGTTCAGTATTTCCCCCCAGGCCCTCTGTTTAAAATTCTGACAGTTCAGTATTTCCCACAGGCCCTGTGTTTAAAATTCTGACAGTTCAGGATTTTCCCACAGGCCCTCTGTTTAAATTTCTGACAGTTCAGTATTTCCCCCCAGGCCCTGTGTTTAAAATTCTGACAGTTCAGTATTTCCCCCCAGGCCCTGCGTTTAAAATTCTGACAGTTCAGTATTTCCCCCAGGCCCTATGTTTAAAATACTGATAGTTCAGGATTTCCCCCAGGCCCTGCGTTTAAAATTCTGACAGTTCAGTATTTCCCACAGGCCCTGTGTTTAAAATTCTGACAGTTCAGGATTTCCCCCAGGCCCTGTGTTTAAAATTCTGATAGTTCAGTATTTCCCCCAGGCCCTATGTTTAAAATTCTGACAGTTCAGTATTTCCCCCAGGCCCTATGTTTAAAATTCTGACAGTTCAGTATTTCCCCCAGGCCCTGCGTTTAAAATTCTGACAGTTCAGTATTTCCCCCAGGCCCTATGTTTAAAATTCTGATAGTTCAGTATTTCCCACAGGCCCTGTGTTTAAAATTCTGACAGTTCAGTATTTCCCCCAGGCCCTGTGTTTAAAATTCTGACAGTTCAGTATTTCCCCCAGGCCCTGTGTTTAAAATTCTGACAGTTCAGTATTTCCCACAGGCCCTCTGTTTAAAATTCTGACAGATCAGTATTTCCCACAGTCCCTGTGTTTAAAATTCTGACAGATCAGTATTTCCCACAGGCCCTGTGTTTATAATTCTGACAGTTCAGTATTTCCCACAGGCCCTATGTTTAAAATTCTGACAGTTCAGTATTTCCCCCAGGCCCTGTGTTTAAAATTCTGACAGTTCAGTATTTCCCACAGTCCCTGTGTTTAAAATTCTGACAGTTCAGTATTTCCCACAGTCCCTGTGTTTAAAATTCTGACAGTTCAGTATTTCCCCCAGTCCCTGTGTTTAAAATTCTGACAGTTCAGTATTTCCCACAGGCACTGTGTTTAAAATTCTGACAGTTCAGTATTTCCCACAGGCCCTGTGTTTAAAATTCTGACAGTTCAGTATTTCCCACAGGCCCTCTGTTTAAAATTCTGACAGTTCAGTATTTCCCACAGTCCCTGTGTTTAAAATTCTGACAGTTCAGTATTTCCCACAGGCCCTCTGTTTAAAATTCTGACAGTTCAGTATTTCCCACAGGCCCTCTGTTTAAAATTCTGACAGTTCAGTATTTCCCACAGTCCCTGTGTTTAAAATTCTGACAGTTCAGTATTTCCCACAGTCCCTGTGTTTAAAATTCTGACAGTTCAGGATTTCCCACAGGCCCTGTGTTTAAAATTCTGACAGTTCAGTATTTCCCACAGGCCCTGTGTTTAAAATTCTGACAGTTCAGTATTTCCCCCCAGGCCCTGTGTTTAAATTTGTGACAGTTCAGTATTTCCCACAGTCCCTGTGTTTAAAATTCTGATAGTTCAGGATTTCCCCCCAGGCCCTGTGTTTAAAATTCAGACAGTTCAGTATTTCCCACAGTCCCTGTGTTTAAAATTCTGACAGTTCAGTATTTCCCACAGTCCCTGTGTTTAAAATTCTGACAGTTCAGGATTTCCCACAGGCCCTGTGTTTAAAATTCTGACAGTTCAGTATTTCCTCCAGGCCCTGTGTTTAAAATTCTGACAGTTCAGTATTTCCCACAGGCCCTGTGTTTAAAATTCTGACAGTTCAGTATTTCCCACAGGCCCTCTGTTTAAAATTCTGACAGTTCAGTATTTCCCACAGGCCCTGTGTTTAAAATTCTGTCAGTTCAGTATTTCCCACAGGCCTTGTGTTTAAAATTCTGACAGTTCAGTATTTCCCACAGGCCCTGTGTTTAAAATTCTGACAGTTCAGTATTTCCCACAGTCCCTGTGTTTAAAATTCTGATAGTTCAGGATTTCCCCCCAGGCCCTGTGTTTAAAATTCAGACAGTTCAGTATTTCCCACAGTCCCTGTGTTTAAAATTCTGACAGTTCAGTATTTCCCACAGTCCTTGTGTTTAAAATTCTGACAGTTCGGTATTTCCCCCAGGCCCTGTGTTTAAAATTCTGACAGTTCAGTATTTCCCACAGGCCCTGTGTTTAAAATTCTGACAGTTCAGTATTTCCCACAGGCCCTGTGTTTAAAATTCTGACAGTTCAGTATTTCCCACAGTCCCTGTGTTTAAAATTCTGATAGTTCAGTATTTCCCCCCAGGCCCTGTGTTTAAAATTCTGACAGATCAGTATTTCCCACAGTCCCTGTGTTTAAAATTCTGATAGTTCAGTATTTCCCCCAGGCCCTGTGTTTAAAATTCTGACAGTTCAGTATTTCCCACAGTCCCTGTGTTTAAAATTCTGATAGTTCAGGATTTCCCCCCAGGCCCTGTGTTTAAAATTCAGACAGTTCAGTATTTCCCCCCAGGCCCTGTGTTTAAAATTCTGACAGATCAGTATTTCCCACAGGCCCTGTGTTTAAAATTCTGACAGTTCAGGATTTCCCCCCAGGCCCTGTGTTTAAAATTCTGACAGTTCAGGATTTCCCCCCCAGGCCCTGTGTTTAAAATTCTGACAGTTCAGTATTTCCCACAGTCCCTGTGTTTAAAATTCTGACAGTTCAGGATTTCCCCCCAGGCCCTGTGTTTAAAATTCTGACAGTTCAGGATTTCCCCCCAGGCCCTGTGTTTAAAATTCTGATAGTTCAGTATTTCCCACAGTCCCTGTGTTTAAAATTCTGATAGTTCAGGATTTCCCCCCAGGCCCTGTGTTTAAAATTCAGACAGTTCAGTATTTCCCCCCAGGCCCTGTGTTTAAAATTCTGACAGATCAGTATTTCCCACAGTCCCTGTGTTTAAAATTCTGACAGTTCAGTATTTCCCACAGTCCCTGTGTTTAAAATTCTGACAGTTCAGTATTTCCCACAGTCCCTGTGTTTAAAATTCTGACAGATCAGTATTTCCCACAGTCCCTGTGTTTAAAATTCTGACAGTTCAGTATTTCCCACAGGCCCTCTGTTTAAAATTCTGACAGTTCAGTATTTCCCACAGGCCCTGTGTTTAAAATTCTGACAGTTCAGTATTTCCCACAGGCCCTGTGTTTAAAATTCTGACAGTTCAGGATTTTCCCACAGGCACTGTGTTTAAAATTCTGACAGTTCAGTATTTCCCACAGGCCCTATGTTTAAAATTCTGACAGTTCAGTATTTCCCACAGGCCCTGTGTTTAAAATTCTGACAGTTCAGTATTTCCCCCCAGGCCCTGTGTTTAAAATTCTGATAGTTCAGTATTTCCCACAGGCCCTGTGTTTAAAATTCTGTCAGTTCAGTATTTCCCCCAGTCCCTGTGTTTAAATTTCTGACAGTTCAGTATTTCCCACAGGCCCTGTGTTTAAAATTCTGACAGTTCAGTATTTTCCCCCAGGCCCTGTGTTTAAAATTCTGATAGTTCAGTATTTCCCACAGGCCCTGTGTTTAAAATTCTGTCAGTTCAGTATTTCCCACAGGCCTTGTGTTTAAAATTCTGACAGTTCAGTATTTCCCACAGGCCCTGTGTTTAAAATTCTGACAGTTCAGTATTTCCCCCCAGGCCCTGTGTTTAAAATTCTGACAGTTCAGGATTTCCCCCCAGGCCCTGTGTTTAAAATTCTGATAGTTCAGTATTTCCCACAGGCCCTGTGTTTAAAATTCTGACAGTTCAGGATTTCCCACAGGCCCTGTGTTTTAAATTCTGACAGTTCAGTATTTCCCACAGGCCCTGTGTTTAAAATTCTGACAGTTCAGTATTTCCCACAGGCCCTGTGTTTAAAATTCTGACAGTTCAGTATTTCCCACAGGCCCTCTGTTTAAAATTCTGACAGTTCAGTATTTCCCACAGGCCCTGTGTTTAAAATTCTGACAGTTCAGGATTTCCCCCAGGCCCTGTGTTTAAAATTCTGACAGTTCAGTATTTCCCACAGGCCCTGCGTTTAAAATTCTGACAGTTCAGTATTTCCCACAGGCCCTGTGTTTAAAATTCTGATAGTTCAGTATTTCCCACAGGCCCTCTGTTTAAAATTCTGATAGTTCAGTATTTCCCACAGGCCCTGTGTTTAAAATTCTGACAGTTCAGGATTTCCCACAGGCCCTCCGTTTAAAATTCTGATAGTTCAGTATTTCCCACAGGCCCTGCGTTTAAAATTCTGACAGTTCAGTATTTCCCACAGGCCCTGTGTTTAAAATTTCTGACAGTTCAGTATTTCCCACAGGCCCTGTGTTTAAAATTCTGATAGTTCAGTATTTCCCACAGGCCCTCTGTTTAAAATTCTGATAGTTCAGTATTTCCCACAGGCCCTGTGTTTAAAATTCTGATAGTTCAGTATTTCCCACAGGCCCCCTGTTTAAAATTCTGATAGTTCAGTATTTCCCACAGGCCCTGTGTTTAAAATTCTGACAGTTCAGGATTTCCCACAGGCCCTCTGTTTAAAATTCTGATAGTTCAGTATTTCCCACAGGCCCTCTGTTTAAAATTCTGATAGTTCAGGATTTCCCACAGGCCCTGTGTTTAAAATTCTGTCAGTTCAGTATTTCCCACAGGCCCTGCGTTTAAAATTCTGACAGTTCAGTATTTCCCACAGGCCCTGTGTTTAAAATTTCTGACATTTCAGGATTTCCCACAGGCCCTGTGTTTAAAATTCTGACAGTTCAGTATTTCCCACAGGCCCTGTGTTTAAAATTTCTGACAGTTCAGTATTTCCCACAGGCCCTGTGTTTAAAATTCTGACAGTTCAGTATTTCCCACAGGCCCTGTGTTTAAAATTCTGATAGTTCAGTATTTCCCACAGGCCCTCTGTTTAAAATTCTGATAGTTCAGTATTTCCCACAGGCCCTGCGTTTAAAATTCTGACAGTTCAGTATTTCCCACAGGCCCTGCGTTTAAAATTCTGACAGTTCAGTATTTCCCACAGGCCCTGCGTTTAAAATTCTGACAGTTCAGTATTTCCCACAGGCCCTGTGTTTAAAATTCTGACAGTTCAGTATTTCCCACAGGCCCTGTGTTTAAAATTCTGACAGTTCAGGATTTCCCCCCAGGCCCTGTGTTTAAAATTCTGACAGTTCAGTATTTCCCACAGGCCCTGTGTTTAAAATTCTGACAGTTCAGGATTTCCCCCCAGGCCCTGTGTTTAAAATTCTGACAGTTCAGTATTTCCCACAGGCCCTGTGTTTAAAATTCAGACAGTTCAGGATTTCCCCCCAGTCCCTGTGTTTAAAATTCTGACAGTTCAGTATTTCCCCCAGGCCCTGTGTTTAAAATTCTGATAGTTCAGTATTTCCCCCAGGCCCTGTGTTTAAAATTCTGACAGTTCAGGATTTTCCCACAGGCCCTCTGTTTAAAATTCTGACAGTTCAGTATTTCCCACAGGCCCTGTGTTTAAAATTCTGACAGTTCAGTATTTCCCACAGGCCCTGTGTTTAAAATTCTGACAGTTCAGGATTTTCCCACAGGCCCTCTGTTTAAAATTCTGACAGTTCAGTATTTCCCACAGGCCCTGTGTTTAAAATTCTGACAGTTCAGTATTTCCCACAGGCCCTGTGTTTAAAATTCTGACAGTTCAGGATTTTCCCACAGGCCCTGCGTTTAAAATTCTGACAGTTCAGTATTTCCCACAGGCCCTGTGTTTAAAATTCTGACAGTTCAGTATTTCCCACAGGCCCTGTGTTTAAAATTCTGACAGTTCAGGATTTCCCCCAGGCCCTGCGTTTAAAATTCTGACAGTTCAGTATTTCCCACAGGCCCTGTGTTTAAAATTCTGACAGTTCAGTATTTCCCACAGGCCCTGTGTTTAAAATTCTGACAGTTCAGTATTTCCCCCAGGCCCTGTGTTTAAAATTCTGACAGTTCAGTATTTCCCACAGGCCCTGTGTTTAAAATTCTGACAGTTCAGGATTTCCCCCCAGGCCCTGTGTTTAAAATTCTGACAGTTCAGTATTTCCCCCAGGCCCTGTGTTTAAAATTCTGACAGTTCAGTATTTCCCACAGGCCCTGTGTTTAAAATTCTGACAGTTCAGTATTTCCCCCAGGCCCTGTGTTTAAAATTCTGACAGTTCAGTATTTCCCACAGGCCCTGTGTTTAAAATTCTGACAGTTCAGTATTTCCCCCCAGGCCCTGTGTTTAAAATTCTGACAGTTCAGTATTTCCCACAGGCCCTGTGTTTAAATTTCTGACAGTTCAGTATTTCCCACAGTCCCTGTGTTTAAAATTCTGACAGTTCAGTATTTCCCACAGTCCCTGTGTTTAAAATTCTGACAGTTCAGTATTTCCCACAGTCCTTGTGTTTAAAATTCTGACAGTTCAGTATTTCCCACAGGCCCTGTGTTTAAAATTCTGACAGTTCAGTATTTCCCACAGTCCCTGTGTTTAAAATTCTGACAGTTCAGTATTTCCCACAGTCCTTGTGTTTAAAATTCTGACAGTTCAGTATTTCCCACAGGCCCTGTGTTTAAAATACTGACAGTTCAGTATTTCCCACAGGCCCTGTGTTTAAAATTCTGACAGTTCAGTATTTCCCACAGTCCCTGTGTTTAAAATTCTGACAGTTCAGTATTTCCCACAGTCCTTGTGTTTAAAATTCTGATAGTTCAGTATTTCCCACAGGCCCTGTGTTTAAAATTCTGACAGTTCAGTATTTCCCACAGTCCCTGTGTTTAAAATTCTGACAGTTCAGTATTTCCCCCCAGGCCCTGTGTTTAAAATTCTGACAGTTCAGTATTTCCCACAGGCCCTGTGTTTAAAATTCTGACAGTTCAGTATTTCCCACAGGCCCTGTGTTTAAAATTCTGACAGTTCAGGATTTCCCACAGGCCCTCTGTTTAAAATTCTGACAGTTCAGTATTTCCCACAGGCCCTGTGTTTAAAATTCTGACAGTTCAGTATTTCCCACAGGCCCTGTGTTTAAAATTCTGACAGTTCAGTATTTCCCCCCAGGCCCTGTGTTTAAAATTCTGACAGTTCAGTATTTCCCACAGGCCCTGTGTTTAAAATTCTGACAGTTCAGTATTTCCCACAGGCCCTGTGTTTAAAATTCTGACAGTTCAGTATTTCCCCCCAGGCCCTGTGTTTAAAATTCTGACAGTTCAGTATTTCCCACAGGCCCTGTGTTTAAAATTCTGACAGTTCAGTATTTCCCACAGGCCCTGTGTTTAAAATTCTGACAGTTCAGTATTTCCCACAGGCCCTGTGTTTAAAATTCTGACAGTTCAGTATTTCCCACAGGCCCTCTGTTTAAAATTCTGACAGTTCAGTATTTCCCACAGGCCCTGTGTTTAAAATTCTGACAGTTCAGTATTTCCCACAGGCCCTGTGTTTAAAATTCTGATAGTTCAGTATTTCCCACAGGCCCTCTGTTTAAAATTCTGATAGTTCAGTATTTCCCACAGGCCCTGTGTTTAAAATTCTGACAGTTCAGTATTTCCCACAGGCCCTGTGTTTAAAATTCTGACAGTTCAGTATTTCCCACAGGCCCTCTGTTTAAAATTCTGACAGTTCAGTATTTCCCACAGGCCCTGTGTTTAAAATTCTGACAGTTCAGTATTTCCCACAGGCCCTGTGTTTAAAATTCTGATAGTTCAGTATTTCCCACAGGCCCTCTGTTTAAAATTCTGATAGTTCAGTATTTCCCACAGGCCCTGTGTTTAAAATTCTGATAGTTCAGTATTTCCCACAGGCCCTGTGTTTAAAATTCTGACAGTTCAGTATTTCCCACAGGCCCTGTGTTTAAAATTCTGACAGTTCAGGATTTCCCACAGTCCCTGTGTTTAAAATTCTGACAGTTCAGTATTTCCCACAGTCCCTGTGTTTAAAATTCTGTCAGTTCAGTATTTCCCACAGGACCAATGCTTAAAATTCTGATAGTTCAGTATTTCCCACAGGCCCTCTGTTTAAAATTCTGATAGTTCAGTATTTCCCACAGGCCCTCTGTTTAAAATTCTGACAGTTCAGTATTTCCCACAGGCCCTGTGTTTAAAATTCTGACAGTTCAGGATTTTCCCACAGGCCCTCTGTTTAAAATTCTGATAGTTCAGTATTTCCCACAGGCCCTCTGTTTAAAATTCTGATAGTTCAGTATTTCCCACAGGCCCTCTGTTTAAAATTCTGATAGTTCAGTATTTCCCACAGGCCCTCTGTTTAAAATTCTGACAGTTCAGTATTTCCCACAGGCCCTGTGTTTAAAATTCTGACAGTTCAGTATTTCCCACAGGCCCTCTGTTTAAAATTCTGATAGTTCAGTATTTCCCACAGGCCCAGTGTTTAAAATTCTGACAGTTCAGTATTTCCCACAGGCCCTGTGTTTAAAATTCTGATAGTTCAGTATTTCCCACAGGCCCAGTGGTTAAAATTCTGACAGTTCAGTATTTCCCACAGGCCCTCTGTTTAAAATTCTGATAGTTCAGTATTTCCCACAGGCCCTGTGTTTAAAATTCTGATAGTTCAGACTTTCCCACAGGCCCTCTGTTTAAAATTCTGATAGTTCAGTATTTCCCACAGGCCCTGTGTTTAAAATTCTGATAGTTCAGTATTTCCCACAGGCCCTGTGTTTAAAATTCTGACAGTTCAGGATTTCCCACAGGCCCTGCGTTTAAAATTCTGATAGTTCAGTATTTCCCACAGGCCCTGCGTTTAAAATTCTGACAGTTCAGTATTTCCCACAGGCCCTGTGTTTAAAATTTCTGACAGTTCAGTATTTCCCACAGGCCCTCTGTTTAAAATTCTGATAGTTCAGTATTTCCCACAGGCCCTCTGTTTAAAATTCTGATAGTTCAGTATTTCCCACAGGCCCTCTGTTTAAAATTCTGATAGTTCAGTATTTCCCACAGGCCCTGCGTTTAAAATTCTGACAGTTCAGTATTTCCCACAGTCCCTGTGTTTAAAATTCTGATAGTTCAGGATTTCCCCCCAGGCCCTGTGTTTAAAATTCTGATAGTTCAGTATTTCCCACAGGCCCTGTGTTTAAAATTCTGATAGTTCAGTATTTCCCACAGGCCCTGTGTTTAAAATTCTGATAGTTCAGTATTTCCCACAGGCCCTCTGTTTAAAATTCTGATAGTTCAGTATTTCCCACAGGCCCTGTGTTTAAAATTCTGATAGTTCAGTATTTCCCACAGGCCCTCTGTTTAAAATTCTGATAGTTCAGTATTTCCCACAGGCCCTGTGTTTAAAATTCTGATAGTTCAGTATTTCCCACAGGCCCTGTGTTTAAAATTCTGATAGTTCAGTATTTCCCACAGGCCCTCTGTTTAAAATTCTGATAGTTCAGTATTTCCCACAGGCCCTGCGTTTAAAATTCTGACAGTTCAGTATTTCCCACAGGCCCTGTGTTTAAAATTCTGACAGTTCAGTATTTCCCACAGGCCCTCTGTTTAAAATTCTGATAGTTCAGTATTTCCCACAGGCCCTGTGTTTAAAATTCTGACAGTTCAGTATTTCCCACAGGCCCTGTGTTTAAAATTCTGACAGTTCAGTATTTCCCCCAGGGCCTGTGTTTAAAATTCTGACAGTTCAGTATTTCCCACAGGCCCTGTGTTTAAAATTCTGATAGTTCAGTATTTCCCACAGGCCCTGTGTTTAAAATTCTGACAGTTCAGGATTTCCCACAGGCCCTGTGTTTAAAATTCTGACAGTTCAGGATTTTCCCACAGGCCCTGTGTTTAAAATTCTGACAGTTCAGTATTTCCCACAGGCCCTGTGTTTAAAATTCTGACAGTTCAGGATTTTCCCACAGGCCCTCTGTTTAAAATTCTGACAGTTCAGTATTTCCCACAGGCCCTGTGTTTAAAATTCTGACAGTTCTGGATTTCCCCCAGGCCCTGTGTTTAAAATTCTGACAGTTCAGGATTTTCCCACAGGCCCTCTGTTTAAAATTCTGACAGTTCAGGATTTTCCCACAGGCCCTGTGTTTAAAATTCTGACAGTTCAGTATTTCCCCCAGGGCCTGTGTTTAAAATTCTGACAGTTCAGGATTTCCCCCCAGGCCCTGTGTTTAAAATTCTGACAGTTCAGTATTTCCCACAGGCCCTGTGTTTAAAATTCTGACAGTTCAGGATTTTCCCACAGGCCCTCTGTTTACAATTCTGATAGTTCAGTATTTCCCACAGGCCCTGTGTTTAAAATTCTGACAGTTCAGGATTTTCCCACAGGCCCTCTGTTTAAAATTCTGATAGTTCAGTATTTCCCACAGGCCCTGTGTTTAAAATTCTGACAGTTCAGTATTTCCCACAGTCCCTGTGTTTAAAATTCTGACAGTTCAGTATTTCCTCCAGGCCCTGTGTTTAAAATTCTGACAGTTCAGTATTTCCCCCAGTCCCTGTGTTTAAAATTCTGACAGTTCAGGATTTTCCCACAGGCCCTCTGTTTAAAATTCTGATAGTTCAGTATTTCCCACAGGCCCTGTGTTTAAAATTCTGATAGTTCAGGATTTCCCACAGTCCCTGTGTTTAAAATTCTGACAGTTCAGTATTTCCCACAGTCCCTGTGTTTAAAATTCTGTCAGTTCAGTATTTCCCACAGGCCCTGTGTTTAAAATTCTGACAGTTCAGTATTTCCCACAGGCCCTGTGTTTAAAATTCTGACAGTTCAGTATTTCCCCCCAGGCCCTGTGTTTAAAATTCTGACAGTTCAGTATTTCCCACAGGCCCTGTGTTTAAAATTCTGACAGTTCAGGATTTTCCCACAGGCCCTCTGTTTAAAATTCTGATAGTTCAGTATTTCCCACAGGCCCTGTGTTTAAAATTCTGACAGTTCAGTATTTCCCACAGTCCCTGTGTTTAAAATTCTGTCAGTTCAGTATTTCCCACAGGCCCTGTGTTTAAAATTCTGACAGTTCAGTATTTCCCCCCAGGCCCTGTGTTTAAAATTCTGACAGTTCAGTATTTCCCACAGGCCCTGTGTTTAAAATTCTGACAGTTCAGTATTTCCCACAGGCCCTGTGTTTAAAATTCTGACAGTTCAGGATTTTCCCACAGGCCCTCTGTTTAAAATTCTGATAGTTCAGTATTTCCCACAGGCCCTGTGTTTAAAATTCTGACAGTTCAGGATTTTCCCACAGGCCCTCTGTTTAAAATTCTGATAGTTCAGTATTTCCCACAGGCCCTGTGTTTAAAATTCTGACAGTTCAGTATTTCCCACAGTCCCTGTGTTTAAAATTCTGTCAGTTCAGTATTTCCCACAGGCCCTGTGTTTAAAATTCTGACAGTTCAGTATTTCCCCCCAGGCCCTGTGTTTAAAATTCTGTCAGTTCAGTATTTCCCACAGGCCCTGTGTTTAAAATTCTGACAGTTCAGGATTTCCCACAGGCCCTGTGTTTAAAATTCTGACAGTTCAGTATTTCCCCCAGGCCCTGTGTTTAAAATTCTGTCAGTTCAGTATTTCCCACAGGCCTTGTGTTTAAAATTCTGACAGTTCAGTATTTCCCCCAGGCCCTGTGTTTAAAATTCTATCAGTTCAGTATTTCCCACAGGCCTTGTGTTTAAAATTCTGACAGTTCAGTATTTCCCACAGGCCTTGTGTTTAAAATTCTGACAGTTCAGTATTTCCCACAGGCCCTGTGTTTAAAATTCTGACAGTTCAGTATTTCCCACAGGCCCTGTGTTTAAAATTCTGACAGTTCAGTATTTCCCCCCAGGCCCTGTGTTTAAAATTCTGACAGTTCAGTATTTCCCCCCAGGCCCTGTGTTTAAAATTCTGACAGTTCAGTATTTCCCACAGGCCCTCTGTTTAAAATTCTGATAGTTCAGTATTTCCCACAGGCCCTCTGTTTAAAATTCTGATAGTTCAGTATTTCCCACAGGCCCTGTGTTTAAAATTCTGACAGTTCAGGATTTTCCCCCAGGGTCTGTGTTTAAAATTCTGACAGTTCAGTATTTCCCCCAAGCCCTGTGTTTAAAATTCTGATAGTTCAGTATTTCCCACAGGCCCTGTGTTTAAAATTCTGACAGTTCAGTATTTCCCACAGGCCCTGTGTTTAAAATTCTGACAGTTCAGTATTTCCCCCCAGGCCCTGTGTTTAAAATTCTGACAGTTCAGTATTTCCCACAGGCCCTCTGTTTAAAATTCTGACAGTTCAGTATTTCCCCCCAGGCCCTGTGTTTAAAATTCTGATAGTTCAGTATTTCCCACAGGCCCTGTGTTTAAAATTCTGACAGTTCAGTATTTCCCACAGGCCCTCTGTTTAAAATTCTGACAGTTCAGTATTTCCCACAGGCCCTGTGTTTAAAATTCTGACAGTTCAGTATTTCCCCCCAGGCCCTGTGTTTAAAATTCTGACAGTTCAGTATTTCCCACAGGCCCTCTGTTTAAAATTCTGACAGTTCAGTATTTCCCCCCAGGCCCTGTGTTTAAAATTCTGACAGTTCAGTATTTCCCACAGGCCCTGTGTTTAAAATTCTGATAGTTCAGTATTTCCCACAGGCCCTATGTTTAAAATTCTGACAGTTCAGTATTTCCCACAGGCCCTGTGTTTAAAATTCTGACAGTTCAGTATTTCAAACAGGCCCTGTGTTTAAAATTCTGACAGTTCAGTATTTCCCACAGGCCCTCTGTTTAAAATTCTGACAGTTCAGTATTTCCCCCAGGCCCTCTGTTTAAAATTCTGATAGTTCAGTATTTCCCACAGGCCCTCTGTTTAAAATTCTGACAGTTCAGTATTTCCCACAGGCCCTGTGTTTAAAATTCTGATAGTTCAGTATTTCCCACAGGCCCTCTGTTTAAAATTCTGATAGTTCAGTATTTCCCACAGGCCCTGTGTTTAAAATTCTGACAGTTCAGGATTTTCCCACAGGCCCTCTGTTTAAAATTCTGATAGTTCAGTATTTCCCACAGGCCCTGTGTTTAAAATTCTGACAGTTCAGGATTTTCCCACAGGCCCTCTGTTTAAAATTCTGACAGTTCAGTATTTCCCACAGGCCCTGTGTTTAAAATTCTGATAGTTCAGTATTTCCCACAGGCCCTGTGTTTAAAATTCTGATAGTTCAGTATTTCCCCCAGGCCCTGTGTTTAAAATTCTGATAGTTCAGTATTTCCCACAGGCCCTGTGTTTAAAATTCTGACAGTTCAGTATTTCCCACAGGCCCTCTGTTTAAAATTCTGACAGTTCAGGATTTCCCACAGGCCCTGTGTTTAAAATTCTGACAGTTCAGTATTTCCCACAGGCCCTCTGTTTAAAATTCTGACAGTTCAGGATTTCCCCCAGGCCCTCTGTTTAAAATTCTGACAGTTCAGTATTTCCCACAGGCCCTGTGTTTAAAATTCTGACAGTTCAGTATTTCCCCACAGGCCCTGTGTTTAAAATTCTGACAGTTCAGTATTTCCCACAGGCCCTGTGTTTAAAATTCTGACAGTTCAGTATTTCCCACAGGCCCTGTGTTTAAAATTCTGACAGTTCAGTATTTCCCACAGGCCCTGTGTTTAAAATTCTGACAGTTCAGGATTTCCCACAGGCCCTGTGTTTAAAATTCTGACAGTTCAGTATTTCCCACAGGCCCTGTGTTTAAAATTCTGACAGTTCAGGATTTCCCACAGGACCAATGCTTAAAATTCTGACAGTTCAGTATTTCCCACAGGCCCTGCGTTTAAAATTCTGACAGTTCAGGATTTCCCACAGGCCCTGTGTTTAAAATTCTGACAGTTCAGGATTACCCCCAGTCCCTGTGTTTAAAATTCTGACAGTTCAGTATTTCCCACAGGCCCTGTGTTTAAAATTCTGACAGTTCAGTATTTCCCACAGGCCCCGTGTTTAAAATTCTGACAGTTCAGGATTTCCCCCCAGTCCCTGTGTTTAAAATTCTGACAGTTCAGGATTTCCCCCCAGGCCCTGTGTTTAAAATTCTGACAGTTCAGTATTTCCCACAGGCCCTGTGTTTAAAATTCTGACAGTTCAGGATTTCCCACAGTCCCTGTGTTTAAAATTCTGACAGTTCAGTATTTCCCACAGTCCCTGTGTTTAAAATTCTGACAGTTCAGTATTTCCCCCCAGGGTCTGTCTTTAAAATTCTGACAGTTCAGGATTTCCCACAGGCCCTCTGTTTAAAATTCTGACAGTTCAGGATTTCCCCCCAGGGTCTGTCTTTAAAATTCTGACAGTTCAGGATTTCCCCCCAGGGTTTGTCTTTAAAATTCTGACAGTTCAGTATTTCCCACAGGCCCTGTGTTTAAAATTCTGACAGTTCAGTATTTCCCACAGGCCCTGTGTTTAAAATTCTGACAGTTCAGGATTTCCCACAGTCCCTATGTTTAAAATTCTGTCAGTTCAGTATTTCCCACAGGCCCTGTGTTTAAAATTCTGACAGTTCAGTATTTCCCACAGGCCCTGTGTTTAAAATTCTGACAGTTCAGGATTTCCCACAGTCCCTATGTTTAAAATTCTGTCAGTTCAGTATTTCCCACAGGCCCTGTGTTTAAAATTCTGACAGTTCAGTATTTCCCACAGGCCCTGTGTTTAAAATTCTGATAGTTCAGGATTTCCCACAGTCCCTATGTTTAAAATTCTGACAGTTCAGGATTTCCCACAGGCCCTGTGTTTAAAATTCTGACAGTTCAGGATTTCCCACAGGCCCTGTGTTTAAAATTCTGACAGTTCAGGATTTCCCACAGGCCCTGCGTTTATAATTCTGACAGTTCAGGATTTCCCACAGGCCCTGTGTTTAAAATTCTGACAGTTCAGGATTTCCCACAGGCCCTGCGTTTAAAATTCTGACAGTTCAGGATTTCCCACAGTCCCTATGTTTAAAATTCTGACAGTTCAGGATTTCCCCCAGGCCCTGTGTTTAAAATTCTGACAGTTCAGGATTTCCCACAGGCCCTGTGTTTAAAATTCTGACAGTTCAGGATTTTCCCACAGGACCAATGCTTAAAATTCTGACAGTTCAGGATTTCCCACAGGCCCTGTGTTTAAAAATTCTGACAGTTCAGGATTTTCCCACAGGACCAATGCTTAAAATTCTGACAGTTCAGTATTTCCCACAGGCCCTGTGTTTAAAATTCTGACAGTTCAGGATTTCCCACAGGCCCTCTGTTTAAAATTCTGACAGTTCAGTATTTCCCACAGTCCCTATGTTTAAAATTCTGACAGTTCAGGATTTCCCACAGGCCCCCTGTTTAAAATTCTGACAGTTCAGGATTTCCCACAGGCCCTGTGTTTAAAATTCTGACAGTTCAGTATTTCCCCCAGGCCCTCTGTTTAAAATTCTGACAGTTCAGGATTTCCCCACAGGCCCTGTGTTTAAAATTCTGACAGTTCAGTATTTCCCCCAGGCCCTCTGTTTAAAATTCTGACAGTTCAGGATTTCCCACAGGCCCTGTGTTTAAAATTCTGACAGTTCAGTATTTCCCCCTGGCCCTGTGTTTAAAATTCTGACAGTTCAGTATTTCCCACAGGCCCTGTGTTTAAAATTCTGACAGTTCAGTATTTCCCACAGGCCCTGTGTTTAAAATTCTGATAGTTCAGTATTTCCCACAGGCCCTGTGTTTAAAATTCTGACAGTTCAGTATTTCCCACAGGCCCTGTCTTTAAAATTCTGACAGTTCAGGATTTCCCCCCAGGGCCTGTGTTTAAAATTCTGACAGTTCAGTATTTCCCACAGGCCCTGTGTTTAAAATTCTGACAGTTCAGTATTTCCCACAGGCCCTGTGTTTAAATTTCTGACAGTTCAGGATTTTCCCACAGGACCAATGCTTAAAATTCTGACAGTTCAGTATTTCCCACAGGCCCTGTGTTTAAAATTCTGACAGTTCAGTATTTCCCACAGGCCCTGTGTTTAAAATTCTGACAGTTCAGTATTTCCCACAGGCCCTGTCTTTAAAATTCTGACAGTTCAGTATTTCCCACAGGCCCTGTGTTTAAAATTCTGACAGTTCAGTATTTCCCACAGGCCCTGTCTTTAAAATTCTGACAGTTCAGTATTTCCCACAGGCCCTGTGTTTAAAATTCTGACAGTTCAGGATTTCCCACAGGCCCTGTCTTTAAAATTCTGACAGTTCAGGATTTCCCCCAAGCCCTGTGTTTAAAATTCTGTCAGTTCAGTATTTCCCACAGGACCTGTGTTTAAAATTCTGACAGTTCAGGATTTCCCACAGGACCTGTGTTTAAAATTCTGACAGTTCAGGATTTCCCCCAGGCCCTGTGTTTAAATTTCTGACAGTTCAGTATTTCCCCCAGGCCCTGTGTTTAAAATTCTGACAGTTCAGTATTTCCCCCAGGCCCTGTGTTTAAAATTCTGACAGTTCAGGATTTTCCCACAGGACCAATGCTTAAAATTCTGACAGTTCAGGATTTCCCACAGGCCCTGTGTTTAAAATTCTGACAGTTCAGGATTTCCCACAGGCCCTGTCTTTAAAATTCTGACAGTTCAGGATTTCCCACAGGCCCTGTGTTTAAAATTCTGACAGTTCAGGATTTCCCACAGGCCTTGTGTTTAAAATTCTGACAGTTCAGGATTTCCCACAGGCCCTGTGTTTAAAATTCTGACAGTTCAGGATTTCCCACAGGCCCTGTGTTTAAAATTCTGACAGTTCAGGATTTCCCACAGGCCTTGTGTTTAAAATTCTGACAGTTCAGGATTTCCCACAGGCCCTGTGTTTAAAATTCTGACAGTTCAGTATTTCCCACAGGCCCTGTGTTTAAAATTCTGACAGTTCAGGATTTTCCCACAGGACCAATGCTTAAAATTCTGACAGTTCAGGATTTCCCCCAGGCCCTGTGTTTAAAATTCTGACAGTTCAGTATTTCCCCCAGGCCCTGTGTTTAAAATTCTGACAGTTCAGGATTTTCCCACAGGCCCTGTGTTTAAAATTCTGACAGTTCAGGATTTCCCACAGGCCCTGTGTTTATAATTCTGACAGTTCAGTATTTCCCACAGGCCCTGTGTTTAAAATTCTGTCAGTTCAGTATTTCCCACAGGCCCTGTGTTTAAAATTCTGACAGTTCAGTATTTCCCACAGTCCCTGTGTTTAAAATTCTGACAGTTCAGTATTTCCCCCAGGCCCTGTGTTTAAAATTCTGACAGTTCAGGATTTCCCACAGGCCCTGTGTTTAAAATTCTGACAGTTCAGTATTTCCCCCAGGCCCTGTGTTTAAAATTCTGACAGTTCAGGATTTCCCCCAGGCCCTGTGTTTAAAATTCTGATAGTTCAGTATTTCCCACAGGCCCTGTGTTTAAAATTCTGACAGTTCAGGATTTCCCACAGGCCCTGTGTTTAAAATTCTGACAGTTCAGGATTTTCCCACAGGACCAATGCTTAAAATTCTGACAGTTCAGTATTTCCCACAGGCCCTGTGTTTAAAATTCTGACAGTTCAGGATTTCCCACAGGCCCTGTGTTTAAAATTCTGACAGTTCAGGATTTCCCACAGGCCCTGTGTTTAAAATTCTGACAGTTCAGGATTTCCCACAGGCCCTGTGTTTAAAATTCTGACAGTTCAGGATTTCCCACAGGCCCTGTGTTTAAAATTCTGACAGTTCAGGATTTTCCCCAGGCCCTGTGTTTAAAATTCTGACAGTTCAGGATTTCCCACAGGACCAATGCTTAAAATTCTGACAGTTCAGGATTTCCCACAGGCCCTGTGTTTAAAATTCTGACAGTTCAGGATTTTCCCACAGGACCAATGCTTAAAATTCTGACAGTTCAGGATTTCCCACAGGCCCTGTGTTTAAAATTCTGACAGTTCAGGATTTCCCACAGGCCCTGTGTTTAAAATTCTGACAGTTCAGGATTTCCCACAGTCCCTGTGTTTAAAATTCTGACAGTTCAGGATTTCCCACAGTCCCTGTGTTTAAAATTCTGACAGTTCAGTATTTCCCACAGGCCCTCTGTTTAAAATTCTGACAGTTCAGTATTTCCCCCAGGCCCTGTGTTTAAAATTCTGACAGTTCAGGATTTTCCCACAGGCCCTGTGTTTAAAATTCTGACAGTTCAGGATTTCCCACAGGCCCTGTGTTTAAAATTCTGACAGTTCAGTATTTCCCACAGGCCCTGTGTTTAAAATTCTGACAGTTCAGGATTTCCCACAGGCCCTGTGTTTAAAATTCTGACAGTTCAGGATTTTCCCCAGGCCCTGTGTTTAAAATTCTGACAGTTCAGGATTTCCCACAGGACCAATGCTTAAAATTCTGACAGTTCAGGATTTCCCCCAGGCCCTGTGTTTAAAATTCTGACAGTTCAGGATTTTCCCCAGGCCCTGTGTTTAAAATTCTGACAGTTCAGGATTTCCCACAGGACCAATGCTTAAAATTCTGACAGTTCAGGATTTCCCACAGGCCCTGTGTTTAAAATTCTGACAGTTCAGGATTTTCCCACAGGCCCTGTGTTTAAAATTCTGACAGTTCAGGATTTCCCCCAGGCCCTGTGTTTAAAATTCTGACAGTTCAGTATTTCCCACAGGCCCTGTGTTTAAAATTCTGACAGTTCAGGATTTTCCCACAGGCCCTGTGTTTAAAATTCTGACAGTTCAGGATTTTCCCACAGGCCCTGTGTTTAAAATTCTGACAGTTCAGTATTTCCCACAGGCCCTGTGTTTAGAATTCTGACAGTTCAGGATTTTCCCACAGGCCCTGTGTTTAAAATTCTGACAGTTCAGTATTTCCCCCAGGCCCTGTGTTTAAAATTCTGACAGTTCAGGATTTCCCACAGGCCCTGTGTTTAAAATTCTGACAGTTCAGGATTTCCCACAGGCCCTGTGTTTAAAATTCTGACAGTTCAGGATTTTCCCCAGGCCCTGTGTTTAAAATTCTGACAGTTCATGATTTCCCACAGGACCAATGCTTAAAATACTGACAGTTCAGGATTTCCCACAGGCCCTGTGTTTAAAATTCTGACAGTTCAGGATTTTCCCCAGGCCCTGTGTTTAAAATTCTGACAGTTCAGGATTTCCCACAGGACCAATGCTTAAAATTCTGACAGTTCAGGATTTCCCACAGGCCCTGTGTTTAAAATTCTGACAGTTCAGGATTTTCCCCCAGGCCCTGTGTTTAAAATTCTGACAGTTCAGTATTTCCCACAGGCCCTGTGTTTAAAATTCTGACAGTTCAGGATTTTCCCACAGGCCCTGTGTTTAAAATTCTGACAGTTCAGGATTTTCCCCAGGCCCTATGTTTAAAATTCTGACAGTTCAGGATTTCCCACAGGCCCTGTGTTTAAAATTCTGACAGTTCAGGATTTTCCCACAGGCCCTGTGTTTAAAATTCTGACAGTTCAGGATTTTCCCCAGGCCCTGTGTTTAAAATTCTGACAGTTCAGTATTTCCCCCAGTCCCTGTGTTTAAAATTCTGACAGTTCAGGATTTCCCCCAGGCCCTGTGTTTAAAATTCTGACAGTTCAGGATTTCCCACAGGCCCTGTGTTTAAAATTCTGACAGTTCAGGATTTCCCCCAGGCCCTGTGTTTAAAATTCTGACAGTTCAGGATTTCCCACAGGCCCTGTGTTTAAAATTCTGACAGTTCAGTATTTCCCCCCAGGCCCTGTGTTTAAAATTCTGACAGTTCAGTATTTCCCCCCAGGCCCTGTGTTTAAAATTCTGACAGTTCAGTATTTCCCACAGGCCCAGTGTTTAAAATTCTGACAGTTCAGTATTTTCCCCAGGCCCTGTGTTTAAAATTCTGACAGTTCAGTATTTCCCACAGTCCCTGTGTTTAAAATTCTGACAGTTCAGTATTTCCCCCCAGGCCCTGTGTTTAAAATTCTGACAGTTCAGTATTTCCCACAGGCCCAGTGTTTAAAATTCTGACAGTTCAGTATTTTCCCCAGGCCCTGTGTTTAAAATTCTGACAGTTCAGTATTTCCCCCCAGGCCCTGTGTTTAAAATTCTGACAGTTCAGTATTTCCCACAGTCCCTGTGTTTAAAATTCTGACAGTTCAGTATTTCCCACAGTCCCTGTGTTTAAAATTCTGACAGTTCAGTATTTCCCACAGTCCCTGTGTTTAAAATTCTGACAGTTCAGTATTTCCCCCAGGCCCTGTGTTTAAAATTCTGACAGTTCAGTATTTCCCCCAGGCCCTGTGTTTAAAATTCTGACAGTTCAGGATTTCCCACAGGCCCTGTGTTTAAAATTCTGACAGTTCAGTATTTCCCACAGTCCCTGTGTTTAAAATTCTGACAGTTCAGGATTTCCCACAGGCCCTGTGTTTAAAATTCTGACAGTTCAGTATTTCCCACAGTCCCTGTGTTTAAAATTCTGACAGTTCAGTATTTCCCCCAGGACCTGTGTTTAAAATTCTGACAGTTCAGGATTTCCCACAGGCCCTGTGTTTAAAATTCTGACAGTTCAGTATTTCCCCCAGGCCCTGTGTTTAAAATTCTGACAGTTCAGTATTTCCCCCAGGCCCTGTGTTTAAAATTCTGACAGTTCAGGATTTCCCCCCAGGCCCTGTGTTTAAAATTCTGACAGTTCAGGATTTCCCACAGGCCCTGTGTTTAAAATTCTGATAGTTCAGGATTTCCCACAGGCCCTGTGTTTAAAATTCTGACAGTTCAGTATTTCCCACAGTCCCTGTGTTTAAAATTCTGACAGTTCAGGATTTCCCACAGGCCCTGTGTTTAAAATTCTGACAGTTCAGTATTTCCCCCAGGCCCTGTGTTTAAAATTCTGACAGTTCAGTATTTCCCACAGTCCCTATGTTTAAAATTCTGACAGTTCAGGATTTCCCCCAGGCCCTGTGTTTAAAATTCTGACAGTTCAGGATTTCCCACAGGCCCTGTGTTTAAAATTCTGACAGTTCAGTATTTCCCCCCAGGCCCTGTGTTTAAAATTCTGACAGTTCAGCATTTCCCCCCAGGCCCTGTGTTTAAAATTCTGACAGTTCAGTATTTCCCACAGGCCCAGTGTTTAAAATTCTGACAGTTCAGTATCTTCCCCAGGCCCTGTGTTTAAAATTCTGACAGTTCAGTATTTCCCCCCAGGCCCTGTGTTTAAATTTCTGACAGTTCAGTATTTCCCACAGTCCCTGTGTTTAAAATTCTGACAGTTCAGTATTTCCCACAGTCCCTGTGTTTAAATTTCTGACAGTTCAGTATTTCCCACAGTCCCTGTGTTTAAAATTCTGACAGTTCAGTATTTCCCACAGTCCCTGTGTTTAAAATTCTGACAGTTCAGTATTTCCCCCAGGCCCTGTGTTTAAAATTCTGACAGTTCAGTATTTCCCCCAGGCCCTGTGTTTAAAATTCTGACAGTTCAGGATTTCCCACAGGCCCTGTGTTTAAAATTCTGACAGTTCAGTATTTCCCACAGTCCCTGTGTTTAAAATTCTGACAGTTCAGGATTTCCCACAGGCCCTGTGTTTAAAATTCTGACAGTTCAGTATTTCCCACAGTCCCTGTGTTTAAAATTCTGACAGTTCAGTATTTCCCACAGGCCCTGTGTTTAAAATTCTGACAGTTCAGTATTTCCCCCAGTCCCTGTGTTTAAAATACTGACAGTTCAGTATTTCCCCCAGGCCCTGTGTTTAAAATTCTGACAGTTCAGTATTTCCCACAGGCCCTGTGTTTAAAATTCTGACAGTTCAGTATTTCCCCCAGGCCCTGTGTTTAAAATTCTGACAGTTCAGTATTTCCCACAGTCCCTGTGTTTAAAATTCTGACAGTTCAGTATTTCCCACAGTCCCTGTGTTTAAAATTCTGACAGTTCAGTATTTCCCACAGGCCCTGTGTTTAAAATTCTGACAGTTCAGTATTTCCCACAGTCCCTGTGTTTAAAATTCTGACAGTTCAGTATTTCCCACAGGCCCTATGTTTAAAATTCTGATAGTTCAGTATTTCCCACAGGCCCTTGTGTTTAAAATTCTGATAGTTCAGTATTTCCCACAGGCCCTGTGTTTAAAATTCTGACAGTTCAGTATTTCCCCCAGGCCCTGTGTTTAAAATTCTGATAGTTCAGTATTTCCCACAGTCCCTGTGTTTAAAATTCTGACAGTTCAGTATTTCCCACAGTCCATGTGTTTAAAATTCTGACAGTTCAGGATTTCCCCCAGGCCCTGTGTTTAAAATTCTGATAGTTCAGTATTTCCCCACAGTCCCTGCGTTTAAAATTCTGACAGTTCAGTATTTCCCACAGGCCCTGTGTTTAAAATTCTGACAGTTCAGTATTTCCCACAGTCCCTGTGTTTAAAATTCTGACAGTTCAGTATTTCCCCCCAGGCCCTGTGTTTAAAATTCTGACAGTTCAGTATTTCCCCCCAGGCCCTGTGTTTAAAATTCTGACAGTTCAGTATTTCCCACAGTCCCTGTGTTTAAAATTCTGACAGTTCAGTATTTCCCCACAGTCCCTGCGTTTAAAATTCTGACAGTTCAGTATTTCCCACAGGCCCTGTGTTTAAAATTCTGACAGTTCAGTATTTCCCACAGTCCCTGTGTTTAAAATTCTGACAGTTCAGTATTTCCCCCCAGGCCCTGTGTTTAAAATTCTGACAGTTCAGTATTTCCCCCCAGGCCCTGTGTTTAAAATTCTGACAGTTCAGTATTTCCCACAGTCCCTGTGTTTAAAATTCTGACAGTTCAGTATTTCCCCCCAGGCCCTGTGTTTAAAATTCTGACAGTTCAGTATTTCCCACAGTCCCTGTGTCTAAAATTCTGATAGTTCAGTATTTCCCACAGTCCCTGTGTCTAAAATTCTGACAGTTCAGTATTTCCCCCCAGGCCCTGTGTTTAAAATTCTGACAGTTCAGTATTTCCCACAGTCCCTGTGTTTAAAATTCTGACAGTTCAGTATTTCCCCCCAGGCCCTGTGTTTAAAATTCTGACAGTTCAGGATTTCCCACAGGCCCTGTGTTTAAAATTCTGACAGTTCAGTATTTCCCACAGTCCCTGTGTCTAAAATTCTGATAGTTCAGTATTTCCCACAGTCCCTGTGTCTAAAATTCTGACAGTTCAGTATTTCCCACAGTCGCTGTGTTTAAAATTCTGACAGTTCAGTATTTCCCACAGTCCCTGTGTTTAAAATTCTGGTAGTTCAGTATTTCCCACAGTCCCTGTGTTTAAAATTCTGACAGTTCAGTATTTCCCACAGTCCCTGTGTTTAAAATTCTGACAGTTCAGGATTTCCCCCAGTCCCTGTGTTTAAAATACTGACAGTTCAGTATTTCCCACAGTCCCTGTGTTTAAAATTCTGACAGTTCAGTATTTCCCACAGGCCCTATGTTTAAAATTCTGACAGTTCAGTATTTCCCCCAGGCCCTGTGTTTAAAATTCTGATAGTTCAGTATTTCCCACAGTCCCTGTGTCTAAAATTCTGACAGTTCAGGATTTCCCACAGTCCCTGTGTTTAAAATTCTGATAGTTCAGTATTTCCCACAGTCGCTGTGTTTAAAATTCTGATAGTTCAGTATTTCCCACAGTCCCTGTGTCTAAAATTCTGACAGTTCAGGATTTCCCACAGTCCCTGTGTTTAAAATTCTGACAGTTCAGTATTTCCCCCAGGCCCTGTGTTTAAAATTCTGATAGTTCAGTATTTCCCACAGTCCCTGTGTCTAAAATTCTGACAGTTCAGGATTTCCCACAGTCCCTGTGTTTAAAATTCTGATAGTTCAGTATTTCCCACAGTCCCTGTGTTTAAAATTCTGATAGTTCAGTATTTCCCACAGTCGCTGTGTTTAAAATTCTGACAGTTCAGTATTTCCCACAGTCCCTGTGTTTAAAATTCTGGTAGTTCAGTATTTCCCACAGTCCCTGTGTTTAAAATTCTGACAGTTCAGTATTTCCCACAGTCCCTGTGTTTAAAATTCTGACAGTTCAGGATTTCCCCCAGTCCCTGTGTTTAAAATACTGACAGTTCAGTATTTCCCACAGGCCCTATGTTTAAAATTCTGACAGTTCAGTATTTCCCCCAGGCCCTGTGTTTAAAATTCTGATAGTTCAGTATTTCCCACAGTCCCTGTGTTTAAAATTCTGACAGTTCAGTATTTCCCACAGGCCCTGTGTTTAAAATTCTGACAGTTCAGTATTTCCCACAGTCCCTGTGTTTAAAATTCTGACAGTTCAGTATTTCCCACAGGCCCTGTGTTTAAAATTCTGACAGTTCAGTATTTCCCACAGTCCCTGTGTTTAAAATTCTGACAGTTCAGTATTTCCCACAGGCCCTGTGTTTAAAATTCTGACAGTTCAGTATTTCCCACAGTCCCTGTGTTTAAAATTCTGACAGTTCAGTATTTCCCACAGGCCCTGTGTTTAAATTTGTGACAGTTCAGTATTTCCCACAGGCCCTGTGTTTAAATTTCTGACAGTTCAGGATTTCCCCCAGTCCCTATGTTTAAATTTCTGACAGTTCAGGATTTCCCTCAGGCCCTGTGTTTAAAATTCTGTCAGTTCAGTATTTCCCCCAGGCCCTGTGTTTAAAATTCTGACAGTTCAGTATTTCCCCCAGGCCCTATGTTTAAAATTCTGATAGTTCAGTATTTCCCACAGGCCCTGTGTTTAAATTTCTGACAGTTCAGGATTTCCCCCAAGCCCTTGTGTTTAAAATTCTGACAGTTCAGTATTTCCCACAGGCCCTGTGTTTAAAATTCTGACAGTTCAGTATTTCCCACAGGCCCTGTGTTTAAAATTCTGACAGTTCAGTATTTCCCACAGTCCCTGTGTTTAAAATTCTGACAGTTCAGGATTTCCCCCCAGGGCCTGTGTTTAAAATTCTGACAGTTCAGTATTTCCCACAGGCCCTGTGTTTAAAATTCTGACAGTTCAGGATTTCCCACAGGCCCTGTGTTTAAAATTCTGACAGTTCAGGATTTCCCCCCAGGGCCTGTGTTTAAAATTCTGACAGTTCAGTATTTCCCACAGTCCCTGTGTTTAAAATTCTGACAGTTCAGGATTTCCCCCCAGGGCCTGTGTTTAAAATTCTGACAGTTCAGTATTTCCCCCAGTCCCTGTCTTTAAAATTCTGACAGTTCAGTATTTCCCACAGGCCCTCTGTTTAAAATTCTGACAGTTCAGTATTTCCCCCCAGGGCCTGTGTTTAAAATTCTGACAGTTCAGTATTTCCCCCAGTCCCTGTGTTTAAAATTCTGACAGTTCAGTATTTCCCACAGGCCCTGTGTTTAAAATTCTGACAGTTCAGTATTTCCCCCCAGGGCCTGTGTTTAAAATTCTGACAGTTCAGTATTTCCCACAGTCCCTGTGTTTAAAATTCTGACAGTTCAGTATTTCCCACAGTCCCTGTGTTTAAAATTCTGACAGTTCAGTATTTCCCACAGTCCCTGTGTTTAAAATTCTGACAGTTCAGTATTTCCCACAGTCCTTGTGTTTAAATTTCTGACAGTTCAGTATTTCCCACAGTCCCTGTGTTTAAAATTCTGACAGTTCAGTATTTCCCACAGTCCTTGTCTTTAAAATTCTGACAGTTCAGGATTTCCCCACAGGCCCTGTGTTTAAAATTCTGACAGTTCAGGATTTCCCACAGGCCCTGTGTTTAAAATTCTGACAGTTCAGGATTTCCCACAGGCCCTGTGTTTAAAATTCTGACAGTTCAGTATTTCCCACAGTCCCTGTGTTTAAAATTCTGACAGTTCAGTATTTCCCACAGGCCCTGTGTTTAAAATTCTGACAGTTCAGTATTTCCCACAGTCCCTGTGTTTAAAATTCTGACAGTTCAGTATTTCCCACAGTCCCTGTGTTTAAAATTCTGACAGTTCAGTATTTCCCACAGGCCCTGTGTTTAAAATTCTGACAGTTCAGGATTTCCCACAGTCCCTGTGTTTAAAATTCTGACAGTTCAGTATTTCCCCCCAGGCCCTGTGTTTAAAATTCTGACAGTTCAGTATTTCCCACAGTCCCTGTGTTTAAAATTCTGACAGTTCAGTATTTCCCCCAGGCCCTGTGTTTAAAATTCTGACAGTTCAGTATTTCCCACAGTCCCTGTGTTTAAAATTCTGACAGTTCAGTATTTCCCACAGGCCCTGTGTTTAAAATTCTGACAGTTCAGTATTTCCCCCAGTCCCTGTGTTTAAAATACTGACAGTTCAGTATTTCCCCCAGGCCCTGTGTTTAAAATTCTGACAGTTCAGTATTTCCCCCAGTCCCTGTGTTTAAAATTCTGACAGTTCAGGATTTCCCACAGGCCCTGTGTTTTAAATTCTGTCAGTTCAGTATTTCCCACAGGCCCTGTGTTTAAAATTCTGACAGTTCAGTATTTCCCCCAGGCCCTATGTTTAAAATTCTGTCAGTTCAGTATTTCCCCCAGTCCCTGTGTTTAAAATTCTGACAGTTCAGGATTTCCCACAGGCCCTGTGTTTTAAATTCTGTCAGTTCAGTATTTCCCCCCAGGCCCTGTGTTTAAAATTCTGACAGTTCAGTATTTCCCACAGTCCCTGTGTTTAAAATTCTGACAGTTCAGTATTTCCCCCCAGGCCCTGTGTTTAAAATTCTGACAGTTCAGTATTTCCCACAGTCCCTGTGTTTAAAATTCTGACAGTTCAGTATTTCCCCCCAGGCCCTGTGTTTAAAATTCTGACAGTTCAGTATTTCCCACAGTCCCTGTGTTTAAAATTCTGACAGTTCAGTATTTCCCACAGGCCCTATGTTTAAAATTCTGTCAGTTCAGTATTTCCCCCCAGGCCCTGTGTTTAAAATTCTGACAGTTCAGTATTTCCCACAGTCCCTGTGTTTAAAATTCTGACAGTTCAGTATTTCCCCCCAGGCCCTGTGTTTAAAATTCTGACAGTTCAGTATTTCCCACAGTCCCTGTGTTTAAAATACTGACAGTTCAGTATTTCCCACAGGCCCTGTGCTTAAAATTCTGACAGTTCAGTATTTCCCACAGGCCCTGTGCTTAAAATTCTGACAGTTCAGTATTTCCCACAGGCACTGTGTTTAAAATTCTGACAGTTCAGTATTTCCCACAGGCACTGTGTTTAAAATTCTGACAGTTCAGTATTTCCCACAGGCCCTGTGCTTAAAATTCTGACAGTTCAGGATTTCCCACAGGCCCTGTGTTTAAAATTCTGATAGTTCAGTATTTCCCACAGGCCCTCTGTTTAAAATACTGACAGTTCAGTATTTCCCACAGGCCCATGTGTTTAAAATTCTGATAGTTCAGTATTTCCCACAGGCCCTCTGTTTAAAATACTGACAGTTCAGTATTTCCCACAGTCCCTGTGTTTAAAATTCTGATAGTTCAGTATTTCCCACAGTCCCTGTGTTTAAAATTCTGACAGTTCAGTATTTCCCACAGTCCCTGTGTTTAAAATTCTGACAGTTCAGGATTTCCCCCAGGCCCTGTGTTTAAAATTCTGATAGTTCAGTATTTCCCCACAGTCCCTGTGTTTAAAATTCTGACAGTTCAGTATTTCCCCACAGTCCCTGCGTTTAAAATTCTGACAGTTCAGTATTTCCCACAGGCCCTGTGTTTAAAATTCTGACAGTTCAGTATTTCCCACAGGCCCTGTGTTTAAAATTCTGACAGTTCAGTATTTCCCCCCAGGCCCTGTGTTTAAAATTCTGACAGTTCAGTATTTCCCACAGTCCCTGTGTTTAAAATTCTGATAGTTCAGTATTTCCCACAGTCCCTGTGTCTAAAATTCTGACAGTTCAGGATTTCCCACAGTCCCTGTGTTTAAAATTCTGATAGTTCAGTATTTCCCACAGTCGCTGTGTTTAAAATTCTGACAGTTCAGTATTTCCCACAGTACCTGTGTTTAAAATTCTGGTAGTTCAGTATTTCCCACAGTCCCTGTGTTTAAAATTCTGACAGTTCAGTATTTCCCACAGTCCCTGTGTTTAAAATTCTGACAGTTCAGGATTTCCCCCAGTCCCTGTGTTTAAAATACTGACAGTTCAGTATTTCCCACAGTCCCTGTGTTTAAAATTCTGACAGTTCAGTATTTCCCACAGGCCCTATGTTTAAAATTCTGACAGTTCAGTATTTCCCCCAGGCCCTGTGTTTAAAATTCTGATAGTTCAGTATTTCCCACAGTCCCTGTGTCTAAAATTCTGACAGTTCAGGATTTCCCCCAGGCCCTGTGTTTAAAATTCTGATAGTTCAGTATTTCCCACAGTCCCTGTGTTTAAAATTCTGACAGTTCAGTATTTCCCCCAGGCCCTGTGTTTAAAATTCTGATAGTTCAGTATTTCCCACAGTCCCTGTGTCTAAAACTCTGACAGTTCAGGATTTCCCACAGTCCCTGTGTTTAAAATTCTGACAGTTCAGTATTTCCCACAGTCCCTGTGTTTAAAATTCTGATAGTTCAGTATTTCCCACAGTCGCTGTGTTTAAAATTCTGACAGTTCAGTATTTCCCACAGTCCCTCTGTTTAAAATTCTGATAGTTCAGTATTTCCCACAGTCCCTGTGTCTAAAATTCTGACAGTTCAGGATTTCCCACAGTCCCTGTGTTTAAAATTCTGATAGTTCAGTATTTCCCACAGTCCCTGTGTTTAAAATTCTGATAGTTCAGTATTTCCCACAGTCGCTGTGTTTAAAATTCTGACAGTTCAGTATTTCCCACAGTCCCTGTGTTTAAAATTCTGACAGTTCAGTATTTCCCACAGGCCCTGTGTTTAAAATTCTGATAGTTCAGTATTTCCCACAGTCCCTGTGTTTAAAATTCTGACAGTTCAGTATTTCCCACAGGCCCTGTAATTAAAATTCTGACATTTCAGTATTTCCCACAGTCCCTGTGTTTAAAATTCTGACAGTTCAGTATTTCCCACAGGCCCTATGTTTAAAATTCTGACAGTTCAGTATTTCCCCCAGGCCCTGTGTTTAAAATTCTGACAGTTCAGTATTTCCCACAGTCCCTGTGTTTAAAATTCTGACAGTTCAGTATTTCCCACAGGCCCTGTGTTTAAAATTCTGACAGTTCAGTATTTCCCACAGTCCCTGTGTTTAAAATTCTGACAGTTCAGTATTTCCCACAGGCCCTGTGTTTAAAATTCTGACAGTTCAGTATTTCCCACAGGCCCTGTGTTTAAAATTCTGACAGTTCAGTATTTCCCACAGTCCCTGTGTTTAAAATTCTGACAGTTCAGTATTTCCCACAGTCCCTGTGTTTAAAATTCTGACAGTTCAGTATTTCCCCCAGGCCCTGTGTTTAAAATTCTGTCAGTTCAGGATTTCCCACAGGCCCTGTGTTTAAAATTCTGACAGTTCAGTATTTCCCACAGGCCCTGTGTTTAAAATTCTGACAGTTCAGGATTTCCCACAGGCCCTGTGTTTAAAATTCTGACAGTTCAGTATTTCCCACAGGCCCTGTGTTTAAAATTCTGACAGTTCAGTATTTCCCACAGTCCCTGTGTTTAAAATTCTGACAGTTCAGTATTTCCCACAGGCCCTGTGTTTAAAATTCTGACAGTTCAGTATTTCCCACAGGCCCTGTGTTTAAAATTCTGACAGTTCAGTATTTCCCACAGTCCCTGTGTTTAAAATTCTGATAGTTCAGTATTTCCCACAGGCCCTCTGTTTAAAATACTGACAGTTCAGTATTTCCCACAGGCCCATGTGTTTAAAATTCTGATAGTTCAGTATTTCCCACAGGCCCTCTGTTTAAAATACTGACAGTTCAGTATTTCCCACAGTCCCTGTGTTTAAAATTCTGATAGTTCAGTATTTCCCACAGTCCCTGTGTTTAAAATTCTGACAGTTCAGTATTTCCCACAGTCCCTGTGTTTAAAATTCTGACAGTTCAGGATTTCCCCCAGGCCCTGTGTTTAAAATTCTGATAGTTCAGTATTTCCCCACAGTCCCTGTGTTTAAAATTCTGACAGTTCAGTATTTCCCCACAGTCCCTGCGTTTAAAATTCTGACAGTTCAGTATTTCCCACAGGCCCTGTGTTTAAAATTCTGACAGTTCAGTATTTCCCACAGGCCCTGTGTTTAAAATTCTGACAGTTCAGTATTTCCCCCCAGGCCCTGTGTTTAAAATTCTGACAGTTCAGTATTTCCCACAGTCCCTGTGTTTAAAATTCTGATAGTTCAGTATTTCCCACAGTCCCTGTGTCTAAAATTCTGACAGTTCAGGATTTCCCACAGTCCCTGTGTTTAAAATTCTGATAGTTCAGTATTTCCCACAGTCGCTGTGTTTAAAATTCTGACAGTTCAGTATTTCCCACAGTCCCTGTGTTTAAAATTCTGGTAGTTCAGTATTTCCCACAGTCCCTGTGTTTAAAATTCTGACAGTTCAGTATTTCCCACAGTCCCTGTGTTTAAAATTCTGACAGTTCAGGATTTCCCCCAGTCCCTGTGTTTAAAATACTGACAGTTCAGTATTTCCCACAGTCCCTGTGTTTAAAATTCTGACAGTTCAGTATTTCCCACAGGCCCTATGTTTAAAATTCTGACAGTTCAGTATTTCCCCCAGGCCCTGTGTTTAAAATTCTGATAGTTCAGTATTTCCCACAGTCCCTGTGTCTAAAATTCTGACAGTTCAGGATTTCCCACAGTCCCTGTGTTTAAAATTCTGATAGTTCAGTATTTCCCACAGTCCCTGTGTCTAAAATTCTGACAGTTCAGGATTTCCCCCAGGCCCTGTGTTTAAAATTCTGATAGTTCAGTATTTCCCACAGTCCCTGTGTTTAAAATTCTGACAGTTCAGTATTTCCCCCAGGCCCTGTGTTTAAAATTCTGATAGTTCAGTATTTCCCACAGTCCCTGTGTCTAAAATTCTGACAGTTCAGGATTTCCCACAGTCCCTGTGTTTAAAATTCTGACAGTTCAGTATTTCCCACAGTCCCTGTGTTTAAAATTCTGATAGTTCAGTATTTCCCACAGTCGCTGTGTTTAAAATTCTGACAGTTCAGTATTTCCCACAGTCCCTCTGTTTAAAATTCTGATAGTTCAGTATTTCCCACAGTCCCTGTGTCTAAAATTCTGACAGTTCAGGATTTCCCACAGTCCCTGTGTTTAAAATTCTGATAGTTCAGTATTTCCCACAGTCCCTGTGTTTAAAATTCTGATAGTTCAGTATTTCCCACAGTCGCTGTGTTTAAAATTCTGACAGTTCAGTATTTCCCACAGTCCCTGTGTTTAAAATTCTGACAGTTCAGTATTTCCCACAGGCCCTGTGTTTAAAATTCTGATAGTTCAGTATTTCCCACAGTCCCTGTGTTTAAAATTCTGACAGTTCAGTATTTCCCACAGGCCCTGTGTTTAAAATTCTGACAGTTCAGTATTTCCCACAGTCCCTGTGTTTAAAATTCTGACAGTTCAGTATTTCCCACAGGCCCTATGTTTAAAATTCTGACAGTTCAGTATTTCCCCCAGGCCCTGTGTTTAAAATTCTGACAGTTCAGTATTTCCCACAGTCCCTGTGTTTAAAATTCTGACAGTTCAGTATTTCCCACAGGCCCTCTGTTTAAAATTCTGACAGTTCAGTATTTCCCACAGTCCCTGTGTTTAAAATTCTGACAGTTCAGTATTTCCCACAGGCCCTGTGTTTAAAATTCTGACAGTTCAGTATTTCCCACAGGCCCTGTGTTTAAAATTCTGACAGTTCAGTATTTCCCACAGTCCCTGTGTTTAAAATTCTGACAGTTCAGTATTTCCCACAGTCCCTGTGTTTAAAATTCTGACAGTTCAGTATTTCCCCCAGGCCCTGTGTTTAAAATTCTGTCAGTTCAGGATTTCCCACAGGCCCTGTGTTTAAAATTCTGACAGTTCAGTATTTCCCACAGGCCCTGTGTTTAAAATTCTGACAGTTCAGGATTTCCCACAGGCCCTGTGTTTAAAATTCTGACAGTTCAGTATTTCCCACAGGCCCTGTGTTTAAAATTCTGACAGTTCAGTATTTCCCACAGTCCCTGTGTTTAAAATTCTGACAGTTCAGTATTTCCCACAGGCCCTGTGTTTAAAATTCTGACAGTTCAGTATTTCCCACAGGCCCTGTGTTTAAAATTCTGACAGTTCAGTATTTCCCACAGTCCCTGTGTTTAAAATTCTGACAGTTCAGTATTTCCCACAGGCCCTGTGTTTAAAATTCTGACAGTTCAGTATTTCCCACAGTCCCTGTGTTTAAAATTCTGTCAGTTCAGTATTTCCCACAGGCCCTGTGTTTAAAATTCTGACAGTTCAGTATTTCCCACAGTCCCTGTGTTTAAAATTCTGACAGTTCAGTATTTCCCCCAGGCCCTGTGTTTAAATTTCTGACAGTTCAGGATTTCCCCCAGTCCCTGTGTTTAAAATTCTGACAGTTCAGGATTTCCCTCCAGTCCCTGTGTTTAAATTTCTGACAGTTCAGGATTTCCCCCAGTCCCTGTGTTTAAAATTCTGACAGTTCAGTATTTCCCTCCAGTCCCTGTGTTTAAATTTCTGACAGTTCAGGATTTCCCCCAGTCCCTGTGTTTAAAATTCTGACAGTTCAGTATTTCCCACAGGCCCTGTGTTTAAATTTGTGACAGTTCAGTATTTCCCACAGGCCCTGTGTTTAAATTTGTGACATTTCAGTATTTCCCTCCAGGCCCTGTGTTTAAAATTCTGACAGTTCGGTATTTCCCACAGGCCCTGTGTTTAAAATTCTGACAGTTCAGTATTTCCTCCAGGCCTTGTGTTTAAATTTGTGACAGTTCAGTATTTCCCACAGGCCCTGTGTTTAAATTTCTGACAGTTCAGGATTTCCCCCAGTCCCTATGTTTAAATTTCTGACAGTTCAGGATTTCCCTCAGGCCCTGTGTTTAAAATTCTGTCAGTTCAGTATTTCCCCCAGGCCCTGTGTTTAAAATTCTGACAGTTCAGTATTTCCCCCAGGCCCTATGTTTAAAATTCTGATAGTTCAGTATTTCCCACAGGCCCTGTGTTTAAATTTCTGACAGTTCAGGATTTCCCCCAAGCCCTTGTGTTTAAAATTCTGACAGTTCAGTATTTCCCACAGGCCCTGTGTTTAAAATTCTGACAGTTCAGTATTTCCCACAGGCCCTGTGTTTAAAATTCTGACAGTTCAGTATTTCCCACAGTCCCTGTGTTTAAAATTCTGACAGTTCAGTATTTCCCACAGGCCCTGTGTTTAAAATTCTGACAGTTCAGGATTTCCCACAGGCCCTGTGTTTAAAATTCTGACAGTTCAGGATTTCCCCCCAGGGCCTGTGTTTAAAATTCTGACAGTTCAGTATTTCCCACAGTCCCTGTGTTTAAAATTCTGACAGTTCAGGATTTCCCCCCAGGGCCTGTGTTTAAAATTCTGACAGTTCAGTATTTCCCCCAGTCCCTGTCTTTAAAATTCTGACAGTTCAGTATTTCCCACAGGCCCTCTGTTTAAAATTCTGACAGTTCAGTATTTCCCCCCAGGGCCTGTGTTTAAAATTCTGACAGTTCAGTATTTCCCCCAGTCCCTGTGTTTAAAATTCTGACAGTTCAGTATTTCCCACAGGCCCTGTGTTTAAAATTCTGACAGTTCAGTATTTCCCCCCAGGGCCTGTGTTTAAAATTCTGACAGTTCAGTATTTCCCACAGTCCCTGTGTTTAAAATTCTGACAGTTCAGTATTTCCCACAGTCCCTGTGTTTAAAATTCTGACAGTTCAGTATTTCCCACAGTCCCTGTGTTTAAAATTCTGACAGTTCAGTATTTCCCACAGTCCTTGTGTTTAAATTTCTGACAGTTCAGGATTTTCCCACAGGGTCTGTCTTTAAAATTCTGACAGTTCAGGATTTCCCCACAGGCCCTGTGTTTAAAATTCTGACAGTTCAGTATTTCCCCACAGGCCCTGTGTTTAAAATTCTGACAGTTCAGGATTTCCCACAGGCCCTGTGTTTAAAATTCTGACAGTTCAGTATTTCCCACAGTCCCTGTGTTTAAAATTCTGACAGTTCAGTATTTCCCACAGTCCCTGTGTTTAAAATTCTGACAGTTCAGTATTTCCCCCCAGGCCCTGTGTTTAAAATTCTGATAGTTCAGTATTTCCCACAGTCCCTGTGTTTAAAATTCTGACAGTTCAGTATTTCCCACAGTCCCTGTGTTTAAAATTCTGACAGTTCAGTATTTCCCCCCAGGCCCTGTGTTTAAAATTCTGATAGTTCAGTATTTCCCACAGTCCCTGTGTTTAAAATTCTGACAGTTCAGTATTTCCCACAGTCCCTGTGTTTAAAATTCTGACAGTTCAGTATTTCCCACAGTCCCTGTGTTTAAAATTCTGACAGTTCAGTATTTCCCACAGTCCCTGTGTTTAAAATTCTGACAGTTCAGTATTTCCCCCAGGCCCTGTGTTTAAAATTCTGACAGTTCAGTATTTCCCACAGTCCCTGTGTTTAAAATTCTGACAGTTCAGTATTTCCCACAGGCCCTGTGTTTAAAATTCTGACAGTTCAGTATTTCCCCCAGTCCCTGTGTTTAAAATACTGACAGTTCAGTATTTCCCCCAGGCCCTGTGTTTAAAATTCTGACAGTTCAGTATTTCCCACAGGCCCTGTGTTTAAAATTCTGACAGTTCAGGATTTCCCCCAGTCCCTGTGTTTAAAATACTGACAGTTCAGTATTTCCCACAGGCCCTGTGTTTAAAATTCTGACAGTTCAGTATTTCCCCCAGGCCCTGTGTTTAAAATTCTGACAGTTCAGTATTTCCCACAGTCCCTGTGTTTAAAATTCTGACAGTTCAGTATTTCCCACAGTCCCTGTGTTTAAAATTCTGACAGTTCAGTATTTCACCCAGGCCCTGTGTTTAAAATTCTGACAGTTCAGTATTTCACCCAGGCCCTGTGTTTATAATTCTGACAGTTCAGTATTTCCCACAGGCCCTGTGTTTAAAATTCTGACAGTTCAGGATTTCCCCCAGTCCCTGTGTTTAAAATACTGACAGTTCAGTATTTCCCACAGTCCCTGTGTTTATAATTCTGACAGTTCAGTATTTCCCACAGGCCCTGTGTTTAAAATTCTGACAGTTCAGGATTTCCCCCAGGCCCTGTGTTTAAAATTCTGACAGTTCAGTATTTCCCCCAGGCCCTGTGTTTAAAATTCTGACAGTTCAGTATTTCCCACAGTCCCTGTGTTTATAATTCTGACAGTTCAGTATTTCCCACAGTCCCTGTGTTTAAAATACTGACAGTTCAGTAGTTCCCACAGGCCCTGTGCTTAAAATTCTGTCAGTTCAGTATTTCCTCCAGGCCCTGTGTTTAAAATTCTGACAGTTCAGTATTTCCCCCAGGCCCTGTGTTTAAAATTCTGACAGTTCAGTATTTCCCACAGGCCCTGTGTTTAAAATTCTGACAGTTCAGGATTTCCCCCAGTCCCTGTGTTTAAAATACTGACAGTTCAGTATTTCCCCCAGGCCCTGTGTTTAAAATTCTGACAGTTCAGTATTTCCCCCAGTCCCTGTGTTTAAAATTCTGACAGTTCAGTATTTCCCACAGTCCCTGTGTTTAAAATTCTGACAGTTCAGTATTTCCCACAGTCCCTGTGTTTAAAATTCTGACAGTTCAGTATTTCCCACAGGCCCTGTGTTTAAAATTCTGACAGTTCAGTATTTCCCACAGTCCCTGTGTTTAAAATTCTGACAGTTCAGTATTTCCCCCCAGGCCCTGTGTTTAAAATTCTGACAGTTCAGTATTTCCCACAGTCCCTGTGTTTAAAATACTGACAGTTCAGTATTTCCCACAGGCCCTGTGTTTAAAATTCTGACAGTTCAGTATTTCCCACAGGCCTTGTGTTTAAAATTCTGACAGTTCAGTATTTCCCACAGGCCTTGTGTTTAAAATTCTGACAGTTCAGTATTTCCCACAGGCCCTGTGTTTAAAATTCTGACAGTTCAGTATTTCCCCCAGGCCCTGTGTTTAAAATTCTGACAGTTCAGTATTTCCCACAGTCCCTGTGTTTAAAATACTGACAGTTCAGTATTTCCCACAGGCCCTGTGTTTAAAATTCTGACAGTTCAGTATTTCCCACAGGCCCTGTGTTTAAAATTCTGATAGTTCAGTATTTCCCACAGTCCCTGTGTTTAAAATACTGACAGTTCAGTATTTCCCACAGGCCCTGTGTTTAAAATTCTGACAGTTCAGGATTTCCCCCAGTCCCTGTGTTTAAAATTCTGACAGTTCAGTATTTCCCACAGTCCCTGTGTTTAAAATTCTGACAGTTCAGTATTTCCCACAGGCCCTATGTTTAAAATTCTGACAGTTCAGTATTTCCCACAGTCCCTGTGTTTAAAATTCTGACAGTTCAGTATTTCCCACAGTCCCTGTGTTTAAAATTCTGACAGTTCAGTATTTCCCACAGGCCCTGTGTTTATAATTCTGATAGTTCAGTATTTCCCACAGTCCCTGTGTTTAAAATACTGACAGTTCAGTATTTCCCACAGGCCCTGTGTTTAAAATTCTGACAGTTCAGGATTTCCCCCAGTCCCTGTGTTTAAAATTCTGACAGTTCAGTATTTCCCACAGTCCCTGTGTTTAAAATTCTGACAGTTCAGTATTTCCCCCCAGGCCCTGTGTTTAAAATTCTGACAGTTCAGTATTTCCCACAGTCCCTGTGTTTAAAATTCTGACAGTTCAGTATTTCCCCCAGGCCCTGTGTTTAAAATTCTGACAGTTCAGTATTTCCCACAGGCCCTGTGCTTAAAATTCTGTCAGTTCAGTATTTCCCACAGTCCCTGTGTTTAAAATTCTGACAGTTCAGTATTTCCCACAGGCCCTGTGTTTAAAATTCTGACAGTTCAGTATTTCCCACAGGCCCTGTGTTTAAAATTCTGACAGTTCAGTATTTCCCACAGGCCCTGTGTTTAAAATTCTGACAGTTCAGTATTTCCCACAGTCCCTGTGTTTAAAATTCTGACAGTTCAGTATTTCCCCCAGGCCCTGTGTTTAAAATTCTGATAGTTCAGTATTTCCCACAGTCCCTGTGTTTAAAATTCTGACAGTTCAGTATTTCCCACAGTCCCTGTGTTTAAAATTCTGACAGTTCAGTATTTCCCACAGGCCCTGTGTTTAAAATTCTGATAGTTCAGGTATTTCCCACAGGCCCATGTGTTTAAAATTCTGATAGTTCAGTATTTCCCACAGGCCCTCTGTTTAAAATACTGACAGTTCAGTATTTCCCACAGTCCCTGTGTTTAAAATTCTGACAGTTCAGTATTTCCCACAGGCCCTGTGTTTAAAATTCTGATAGTTCAGTATTTCCCCACAGTCCCTGCGTTTAAAATTCTGACAGTTCAGTATTTCCCCACAGTCCCTGCGTTTAAAATTCTGACAGTTCAGTATTTCCCCACAGTCCCTGTGTTTAAAATTCTGACAGTTCAGTATTTCCCCACAGTCCCTGCGTTTAAAATTCTGACAGTTCAGTATTTCCCACAGGCCCTGTGCTTAAAATTCTGTCAGTTCAGTATTTCCCACAGGCCCTGTGTTTAAAATTCTGATAGTTCAGTATTTCCCCACAGTCCCTGCGTTTAAAATTCTGACAGTTCAGTATTTCCCCACAGTCCCTGTGTTTAAAATTCTGACAGTTCAGTATTTCCCCACAGTCCCTGCGTTTAAAATTCTGACAGTTCAGTATTTCCCACAGGCCCTGTGCTTAAAATTCTGTCAGTTCAGTATTTCCCACAGGCCCTGTGTTTAAAATTCTGACAGTTCAGTATTTCCCACAGGCCCTGTGTTTAAAATTCTGACAGTTCAGTATTTCCCACAGGCCCTGTGTTTAAAATTCTGACAGTTCAGTATTTCCCACAGTCCCTGTGTTTAAAATTCTGACAGTTCAGTATTTCCCACAGTCCCTGTGTTTAAAATTCTGACAGTTCAGTATTTCCCACAGTCCCTGTGTTTAAAATTCTGACAGTTCAGTATTTCCCACAGTCCCTGTGTTTAAAATTCTGACAGTTCAGTATTTCCCACAGTCCCTGTGTTTAAAATTCTGACAGTTCAGTATTTCCCACAGGCCCTGTGTTTAAAATTCTGATAGTTCAGTATTTCCCACAGGCCCTGTGTTTAAAATTCTGACAGTTCAGTATTTCCCACAGGCCCTGTGTTTAAAATTCTGACAGTTCAGTATTTCCCACAGGCCCTCTGTTTAAAATACTGACAGTTCAGTATTTCCCACAGTCCCTGTGTTTAAAATTCTGACAGTTCAGTATTTCCCACAGTCCCTGCGTTTAAAATTCTGACAGTTCAGTATTTCCCACAGTCCCTGTGTTTAAAATTCTGATAGTTCAGTATTTCCCACAGGCCCTGTGTTTAAAATTCTGACAGTTCAGTATTTCCCACAGTCCCTGTGTTTAAAATTCTGACAGTTCAGTATTTCCCACAGTCCCTGTGTTTAAAATTCTGACAGTTCAGTATTTCCCACAGGCCCTGTGTTTAAAATTCTGATAGTTCAGTATTTCCCCACAGTCCCTGTGTTTAAAATTCTGACAGTTCAGTATTTCCCCACAGTCCCTGCGTTTAAAATTCTGACAGTTCAGTATTTCCCACAGGCCCTGTGCTTAAAATTCTGTCAGTTCAGTATTTCCCACAGGCCCTGTGTTTAAAATTCTGACAGTTCAGTATTTCCCACAGGCCCTGTGTTTAAAATTCTGACAGTTCAGTATTTCCCACAGGCCCTGTGTTTAAAATTCTGACAGTTCAGTATTTCCCACAGTCCCTGTGTTTAAAATTCTGACAGTTCAGTATTTCCCACAGTCCCTGTGTTTAAAATTCTGACAGTTCAGTATTTCCCACAGTCCCTGTGTTTAAAATTCTGATAGTTCAGTATTTCCCACAGGCCCTGTGTTTAAAATTCTGACAGTTCAGTATTTCCCACAGTCCCTGTGTTTAAAATTCTGACAGTTCAGTATTTCCCACAGGCCCTGTGTTTAAAATTCTGATAGTTCAGTATTTCCCACAGGCCCTCTGTTTAAAATACTGACAGTTCAGTATTTCCCACAGGCCCATGTGTTTAAAATTCTGATAGTTCAGTATTTCCCACAGGCCCTCTGTTTAAAATACTGACAGTTCAGTATTTCCCACAGGCCCATGTGTTTAAAATTCTGATAGTTCAGTATTTCCCACAGGCCCTCTGTTTAAAATTCTGACAGTTCAGTATTTCCCACAGTCCCTGTGTTTAAAATTCTGACAGTTCAGTATTTCCCACAGTCCCTGTGTTTAAAATTCTGACAGTTCAGTATTTCCCACAGTCCCTGTGTTTAAAATTCTGACAGTTCAGGATTTCCCCCAGTCCCTGTGTTTAAAATACTGACAGTTCAGTATTTCCCACAGTCCCTGTGTTTAAAATTCTGACAGTTCAGTATTTCCCACAGTCCCTGTGTTTAAAATTCTGACAGTTCAGGATTTCCCCCAGTCCCTGTGTTTAAAATACTGACAGTTCAGTATTTCCCACAGTCCCTGTGTTTAAAATTCTGACAGTTCAGTATTTCCCACAGTCCCTGTGTTTAAAATTCTGACAGTTCAGTATTTCCCACAGGCCCTATGTTTAAAATTCTGACAGTTCAGTATTTCCCCCAGGCCCTGTGTTTAAAATTCTGATAGTTCAGTATTTCCCACAGTCCCTGTGTTTAAAATTCTGACAGTTCAGTATTTCCCACAGTCCCTGTGTCTAAAATTCTGACAGTTCAGGATTTCCCACAGTCCCTGTGTTTAAAATTCTGATAGTTCAGTATTTCCCACAGTCGCTGTGTTTAAAATTCTGATAGTTCAGTATTTCCCACAGTCCCTGTGTCTAAAATTCTGACAGTTCAGGATTTCCCACAGTCCCTGTGTTTAAAATTCTGACAGTTCAGTATTTCCCCCAGGCCCTGTGTTTAAAATTCTGATAGTTCAGTATTTCCCACAGTCCCTGTGTCTAAAATTCTGACAGTTCAGGATTTCCCACAGTCCCTGTGTTTAAAATTCTGATAGTTCAGTATTTCCCACAGTCGCTGTGTTTAAAATTCTGACAGTTCAGTATTTCCCACAGTCCCTGTGTTTAAAATTCTGATAGTTCAGTATTTCCCACTGTCGCTGTGTTTAAAATTCTGACAGTTCAGTATTTCCCACAGTCCCTGTGTTTAAAATTCTGGTAGTTCAGTATTTCCCACAGTCCCTGTGTTTAAAATTCTGATAGTTCAGTATTTCCCACAGTCGCTGTGTTTAAAATTCTGACAGTTCAGTATTTCCCACAGTCCCTGTGTTTAAAATTCTGATAGTTCAGTATTTCCCACAGTCGCTGTGTTTAAAATTCTGACAGTTCAGTATTTCCCACAGTCCCTGTGTTTAAAATTCTGGTAGTTCAGTATTTCCCACAGTCCCTGTGTTTAAAATTCTGACAGTTCAGTATTTCCCACAGTCCCTGTGTTTAAAATTCTGACAGTTCAGGATTTCCCCCAGTCCCTGTGTTTAAAATACTGACAGTTCAGTATTTCCCACAGTCCCTGTGTTTAAAATTCTGACAGTTCAGTATTTCCCACAGGCCCTATGTTTAAAATTCTGACAGTTCAGTATTTCCCCCAGGCCCTGTGTTTAAAATTCTGATAGTTCAGTATTTCCCACAGTCCCTGTGTTTAAAATTCTGACAGTTCAGTATTTCCCACAGGCCCTGTGTTTAAAATTCTGACAGTTCAGTATTTCCCACAGTCCCTGTGTTTAAAATTCTGACAGTTCAGTATTTCCCACAGGCCCTGTGTTTAAAATTCTGACAGTTCAGTATTTCCCACAGTCCCTGTGTTTAAAATTCTGACAGTTCAGTATTTCCCACAGGCCCTGTGTTTAAAATTCTGACAGTTCAGTATTTCCCACAGTCCCTGTGTTTAAAATTCTGACAGTTCAGTATTTCCCACAGTCCCTGTGTTTAAAATTCTGACAGTTAAGTATTTCCCACAGGCCCTGTGTTTAAAATTCTGACAGTTCAGTATTTCCCACAGTCCCTGTGTTTAAAATTCTGACAGTTCAGTATTTCCCCCAGTCCCTGTGTTTAAATTTCTGACAGTTCAGGATTTCCCCCAGTCCCTGTGTTTAAAATTCTGACAGTTCAGTATTTCCCCCAGGCCCTGTGTTTAAATTTCTGACAGTTCAGGATTTCCCCCAGTCCCTGTGTTTAAAATTCTGACAGTTCAGGATTTCCCTCCAGTCCCTGTGTTTAAATTTCTGACAGTTCAGGATTTCCCCCAGTCCCTGTGTTTAAAATTCTGACAGTTCAGTATTTCCCACAGGCCCTGTGTTTAAATTTGTGACAGTTCAGTATTTCCCACAGGCCCTGTGTTTAAATTTGTGACATTTCAGTATTTCCCCCAAGCCCTGTTTTTAAAATTCTGATAGTTCAGTATTTCCCTCCAGGCCCTGTGTTTAAAATTCTGACAGTTCGGTATTTCCCACAGGCCCTGTGTTTAAAATTCTGACAGTTCAGTATTTCCTCCAGGCCTTGTGTTTAAATTTGTGACAGTTCAGTATTTCCCACAGGCCCTGTGTTTAAAATTCTGACAGTTCAGTATTTCCCACAGTCCCTGTGTTTAAATTTCTGACAGTTCAGGATTTCCCCCAGTCCCTATGTTTAAATTTCTGACAGTTCAGGATTTCCCTCAGGCCCTGTGTTTAAAATTCTGTCAGTTCAGTATTTCCCCCAGGCCCTGTGTTTAAAATTCTGACAGTTCAGTATTTCCCCCAGGCCCTATGTTTAAAATTCTGATAGTTCAGTATTTCCCACAGGCCCTGTGTTTAAATTTCTGACAGTTCAGGATTTCCCCCAAGCCCTTGTGTTTAAAATTCTGACAGTTCAGTATTTCCCACAGGCCCTGTGTTTAAAATTCTGACAGTTCAGTATTTCCCACAGGCCCTGTATTTAAAATTCTGACAGTTCAGTATTTCCCACAGTCCCTGTGTTTAAAATTCTGACAGTTCAGGATTTCCCCCCAGGGCCTGTGTTTAAAATTCTGACAGTTCAGTATTTCCCACAGGCCCTGTGTTTAAAATTCTGACAGTTCAGGATTTCCCACAGGCCCTGTGTTTAAAATTCTGACAGTTCAGGATTTCCCACAGGCCCTGTGTTTAAAATTCTGACAGTTCAGTATTTCCCACAGGCCCTGTGTTTAAAATTCTGACAGTTCAGTATTTCCCACAGGCCCTGTATTTAAAATTCTGACAGTTCAGTATTTCCCACAGTCCCTGTGTTTAAAATTCTGACAGTTCAGGATTTCCCCCCAGGGCCTGTGTTTAAAATTCTGACAGTTCAGTATTTCCCACAGTCCCTGTGTTTAAAATTCTGATAGTTCAGTATTTCCCCACAGGCACTGTGTTTAAAATTCTGACAGTTCAGGATTTCCCACAGGCCCTGTGTTTAAAATTCTGACAGTTCAGGATTTCCCACAGGCCCTGTGTTTAAAATTCTGACAGTTCAGTATTTCCCCCAGGGCCTGTGTTTAAAATTCTGACAGTTCAGTATTTCCCACAGTCCCTGTGTTTAAAATTCTGACAGTTCAGGATTTCCCCCCAGGGCCTGTGTTTAAAATTCTGACAGTTCAGTATTTCCCCCAGTCCCTGTCTTTAAAATTCTGACAGTTCAGTATTTCCCACAGGCCCTCTGTTTAAAATTCTGACAGTTCAGTATTTCCCCCCAGGGCCTGTGTTTAAAATTCTGACAGTTCAGTATTTCCCCCAGTCCCTGTGTTTAAAATTCTGACAGTTCAGTATTTCCCACAGGCCCTGTGTTTAAAATTCTGACAGTTCAGTATTTCCCCCCAGGGCCTGTGTTTAAAATTCTGACAGTTCAGTATTTCCCCCAGTCCCTGTGTTTAAAATTCTGACAGTTCAGTATTTCCCACAGTCCCTGTGTTTAAAATTCTGACAGTTCAGTATTTCCCACAGTCCCTGTGTTTAAAATTCTGATAGTTCAGTATTTCCCACAGTCCCTGTGTCTAAAATTCTGACAGTTCAGGATTTCCCACAGTCCCTGTGTTTAAAATTCTGATAGTTCAGTATTTCCCACAGTCGCTGTGTTTAAAATTCTGACAGTTCAGTATTTCCCACAGTCCCTGTGTTTAAAATTCTGGTAGTTCAGTATTTCCCACAGTCCCTGTGTTTAAAATTCTGACAGTTCAGTATTTCCCACAGTCCCTGTGTTTAAAATTCTGACAGTTCAGGATTTCCCCCAGTCCCTGTGTTTAAAATACTGACAGTTCAGTATTTCCCACAGTCCCTGTGTTTAAAATTCTGACAGTTCAGTATTTCCCACAGGCCCTATGTTTAAAATTCTGACAGTTCAGTATTTCCCCCAGGCCCTGTGTTTAAAATTCTGATAGTTCAGTATTTCCCACAGTCCCTGTGTCTAAAATTCTGACAGTTCAGGATTTCCCACAGTCCCTGTGTTTAAAATTCTGATAGTTCAGTATTTCCCACAGTCGCTGTGTTTAAAATTCTGATAGTTCAGTATTTCCCACAGTCCCTGTGTCTAAAATTCTGACAGTTCAGGATTTCCCACAGTCCCTGTGTTTAAAATTCTGATAGTTCAGTATTTCCCACAGTCCCTGTGTCTAAAATTCTGACAGTTCAGGATTTCCCACAGTCCCTGTGTTTAAAATTCTGATAGTTCAGTATTTCCCACAGTCGCTGTGTTTAAAATTCTGATAGTTCAGTATTTCCCACAGTCCCTGTGTCTAAAATTCTGACAGTTCAGGATTTCCCCCAGGCCCTGTGTTTAAAATTCTGATAGTTCAGTATTTCCCACAGGCCCTGTGTTTAAAATTCTGATAGTTCAGTATTTCCCACAGTCCCTGTGTCTAAAATTCTGACAGTTTAGTATTTCCCACAGTCCCTGTGTTTAAAATTCTGACAGTTCAGTATTTCCCACAGTCCCTGCGTTTAAAATTCTGACAGTTCAGGATTTCCCCCCAGGCCCTGTGTTTAAAATTCTGATAGTTCAGTATTTCCCCCCAGGCCCTGTGTTTAAAATTCTGACAGTTCAGTATTTCCCCACAGTCCCTGTGTTTAAAATTCTGACAGTTCAGTATTTCCCCACAGTCCCTGCGTTTAAAATTCTGACAGTTCAGTATTTCCCACAGGCCCTGTGTTTAAAATTCTGACAGTTCAGTATTTCCCACAGTCCATGTGTTTAAAATTCTGACAGTTCAGTATTTCCCCCCAGGCCCTGTGTTTAAAATTCTGACAGTTCAGTATTTCCCCCCAGGCCCTGTGTTTAAAATTCTGATAGTTCAGTATTTCCCACAGTCCCTGTGTTTAAAATTCTGATAGTTCAGTATTTCCCACAGTCGCTGTGTTTAAAATTCTGACAGTTCAGTATTTCCCACAGTCCCTGTGTTTAAAATTCTGGTAGTTCAGTATTTCCCACAGGCCCTGTGTTTAAAATTCTGACAGTTCAGTATTTCCCACAGTCCCTGTGTTTAAAATTCTGACAGTTCAGTATTTCCCACAGTCCCTGTGTTTAAAATTCTGACAGTTCAGGATTTCCCCCAGTCCCTGTGTTTAAAATACTGACAGTTCAGTATTTCCCACAGTCCCTGTGTTTAAAATTCTGACAGTTCAGTATTTCCCACAGTCCCTGTGTTTAAAATTCTGACAGTTCAGGATTTCCCACAGTCCCTGTGTTTAAAATACTGACAGTTCAGTATTTCCCACAGTCCCTGTGTTTAAAATTCTGACAGTTAAGTATTTCCCACAGGCCCTGTGTTTAAAATTCTGACAGTTCAGTATTTCCCACAGTCCCTGTGTTTAAAATTCTGACAGTTCAGTATTTCCCCCAGTCCCTGTGTTTAAATTTCTGACAGTTCAGGATTTCCCCCAGTCCCTGTGTTTAAAATTCTGACAGTTCAGTATTTCCCCCAGGCCCTGTGTTTAAATTTCTGACAGTTCAGGATTTCCCCCAGTCCCTGTGTTTAAAATTCTGACAGTTCAGGATTTCCCTCCAGTCCCTGTGTTTAAATTTCTGACAGTTCAGGATTTCCCCCAGTCCCTGTGTTTAAAATTCTGACAGTTCAGTATTTCCCACAGGCCCTGTGTTTAAATTTGTGACAGTTCAGTATTTCCCACAGGCCCTGTGTTTAAATTTGTGACATTTCAGTATTTCCCCCAAGCCCTGTTTTTAAAATTCTGATAGTTCAGTATTTCCCTCCAGGCCCTGTGTTTAAAATTCTGACAGTTCGGTATTTCCCACAGGCCCTGTGTTTAAAATTCTGACAGTTCAGTATTTCCTCCAGGCCTTGTGTTTAAATTTGTGACAGTTCAGTATTTCCCACAGGCCCTGTGTTTAAAATTCTGACAGTTCAGTATTTCCCACAGTCCCTGTGTTTAAATTTCTGACAGTTCAGGATTTCCCCCAGACCCTATGTTTAAATTTCTGACAGTTCAGGATTTCCCTCAGGCCCTGTGTTTAAAATTCTGTCAGTTCAGTATTTCCCCCAGGCCCTGTGTTTAAAATTCTGACAGTTCAGTATTTCCCCCAGGCCCTATGTTTAAAATTCTGATAGTTCAGTATTTCCCACAGGCCCTGTGTTTAAATTTCTGACAGTTCAGGATTTCCCCCAAGCCCTTGTGTTTAAAATTCTGACAGTTCAGTATTTCCCACAGGCCCTGTGTTTAAAATTCTGACAGTTCAGTATTTCCCACAGGCCCTGTATTTAAAATTCTGACAGTTCAGTATTTCCCACAGTCCCTGTGTTTAAAATTCTGACAGTTCAGGATTTCCCCCCAGGGCCTGTGTTTAAAATTCTGACAGTTCAGTATTTCCCACAGGCCCTGTGTTTAAAATTCTGACAGTTCAGGATTTCCCACAGGCCCTGTGTTTAAAATTCTGACAGTTCAGGATTTCCCACAGGCCCTGTGTTTAAAATTCTGACAGTTCAGTATTTCCCACAGGCCCTGTGTTTAAAATTCTGACAGTTCAGTATTTCCCACAGGCCCTGTATTTAAAATTCTGACAGTTCAGTATTTCCCACAGTCCCTGTGTTTAAAATTCTGACAGTTCAGGATTTCTCCCCAGGGCCTGTGTTTAAAATTCTGACAGTTCAGTATTTCCCACAGTCCCTGTGTTTAAAATTCTGATAGTTCAGTATTTCCCCACAGGCCCTGTGTTTAAAATTCTGACAGTTCAGTATTTCCCACAGGCCCTGTGTTTAAAATTCTGACAGTTCAGGATTTCCCACAGGCCCTGTGTTTAAAATTCTGACAGTTCAGGATTTCCCACAGGCCCTGTGTTTAAAATTCTGACAGTTCAGTATTTCCCCCAGGGCCTGTGTTTAAAATTCTGACAGTTCAGTATTTCCCACAGTCCCTGTGTTTAAAATTCTGACAGTTCAGGATTTCCCCCCAGGGCCTGTGTTTAAAATTCTGACAGTTCAGTATTTCCCCCAGTCCCTGTCTTTAAAATTCTGACAGTTCAGTATTTCCCACAGGCCCTCTGTTTAAAATTCTGACAGTTCAGTATTTCCCCCCAGGGCCTGTGTTTAAAATTCTGACAGTTCAGTATTTCCCCCAGTCCCTGTGTTTAAAATTCTGACAGTTCAGTATTTCCCACAGGCCCTGTGTTTAAAATTCTGACAGTTCAGTATTTCCCCCCAGGGCCTGTGTTTAAAATTCTGACAGTTCAGTATTTCCCCCAGTCCCTGTGTTTAAAATTCTGACAGTTCAGTATTTCCCACAGTCCCTGTGTTTAAAATTCTGACAGTTCAGTATTTCCCACAGTCCCTGTGTTTAAAATTCTGATAGTTCAGTATTTCCCACAGTCCCTGTGTCTAAAATTCTGACAGTTCAGGATTTCCCTCAGTCCCTGTGTTTAAAATTCTGATAGTTCAGTATTTCCCACAGTCGCTGTGTTTAAAATTCTGACAGTTCAGTATTTCCCACAGTCCCTGTGTTTAAAATTCTGGTAGTTCAGTATTTCCCACAGTCCCTGTGTTTAAAATTCTGACAGTTCAGTATTTCCCACAGTCCCTGTGTTTAAAATTCTGACAGTTCAGGATTTCCCCCAGTCCCTGTGTTTAAAATACTGACAGTTCAGTATTTCCCACAGTCCCTGTGTTTAAAATTCTGACAGTTCAGTATTTCCCACAGGCCCTATGTTTAAAATTCTGACAGTTCAGTATTTCCCCCAGGCCCTGTGTTTAAAATTCTGATAGTTCAGTATTTCCCACAGTCCCTGTGTTTAAAATTCTGATAGTTCAGTATTTCCCACAGTCGCTGTGTTTAAAATTCTGACAGTTCAGTATTTCCCCCAGGCCCTGTGTTTAAAATTCTGATAGTTCAGTATTTCCCACAGTCGCTGTGTTTAAAATTCTGATAGTTCAGTATTTCCCACAGGCCCTGTGTCTAAAATTCTGACAGTTCAGGATTTCCCACAGTCCCTGTGTTTAAAATTCTGATAGTTCAGTATTTCCCACAGTCCCTGTGTCTAAAATTCTGACAGTTCAGGATTTCCCACAGTCCCTGTGTTTAAAATTCTGATAGTTCAGTATTTCCCACAGTCGCTGTGTTTAAAATTCTGATAGTTCAGTATTTCCCACAGTCCCTGTGTCTAAAATTCTGACAGTTCAGGATTTCCCCCAGGCCCTGTGTTTAAAATTCTGATAGTTCAGTATTTCCCACAGGCCCTGTGTTTAAAATTCTGATAGTTCAGTATTTCCCACAGTCCCTGTGTCTAAAATTCTGACAGTTCAGGATTTCCCACAGTCCCTGTGTTTAAAATTCTGATAGTTCAGTATTTCCCACAGTCGCTGTGTTTAAAATTCTGATAGTTCAGTATTTCCCACAGTCCCTGTGTCTAAAATTCTGACAGTTCAGGATTTCCCCCAGGCCCTGTGTTTAAAATTCTGATAGTTCAGTATTTCCCACAGGCCCTGTGTTTAAAATTCTGATAGTTCAGTATTTCCCACAGTCCCTGTGTCTAAAATTCTGATAGTTCAGTATTTCCCACAGGCCCTGTGTTTAAATTTCTGACAGTTCAGTATTTCCCCCCAGGCCCTGTGTTTAAAATTCTGACAGTTCAGGATTTCCCCCAGTCCCTGTGTTTAAAATACTGACAGTTCAGTATTTCCCACAGTCCCTGTGTTTAAAATTCTGACAGTTCAGTATTTCCCACAGGCCCTATGTTTAAAATTCTGACAGTTCAGTATTTCCCCCAGGCCCTGTGTTTAAAATTCTGATAGTTCAGTATTTCCCACAGTCCCTGTGTTTAAAATTCTGATAGTTCAGTATTTCCCACAGTCGCTGTGTTTAAAATTCTGACAGTTCAGTATTTCCCCCAGGCCCTGTGTTTAAAATTCTGATAGTTCAGTATTTCCCACAGTCGCTGTGTTTAAAATTCTGATAGTTCAGTATTTCCCACAGGCCCTGTGTCTAAAATTCTGACAGTTCAGGATTTCCCACAGTCCCTGTGTTTAAAATTCTGATAGTTCAGTATTTCCCACAGTCCCTGTGTCTAAAATTCTGACAGTTCAGGATTTCCCACAGTCCCTGTGTTTAAAATTCTGATAGTTCAGTATTTCCCACAGTCGCTGTGTTTAAAATTCTGATAGTTCAGTATTTCCCACAGTCCCTGTGTCTAAAATTCTGACAGTTCAGGATTTCCCCCAGGCCCTGTGTTTAAAATTCTGATAGTTCAGTATTTCCCACAGGCCCTGTGTTTAAAATTCTGATAGTTCAGTATTTCCCACAGTCCCTGTGTCTAAAATTCTGACAGTTCAGTATTTCCCACAGTCCCTGTGTTTAAAATTCTGACAGTTCAGGATTTCCCCCAGGCCCTGTGTTTAAAATTCTGACAGTTCAGTATTTCCCACAGTCCCTGTGTTTAAAATTCTGGTAGTTCAGTATTTCCCACAGTCCCTGTGTTTAAAATTCTGACAGTTCAGTATTTCCCACAGTCCCTGTGTTTAAAATTCTGACAGTTCAGTATTTCCCACAGTCCCTGTGTTTAAAATTCTGACAGTTCAGTATTTCCCACAGGCCCTCTGTTTAAAATTCTGATAGTTCAGTATTTCCCCCAGGCCCTGTGTTTAAAATTCTGACAGTTCAGTATTTCCCACAGTCCCTGTGTTTAAAATTCTGACAGTTCAGTATTTCCCACAGGCCCTGTGTTTAAAATTCTGACAGTTCAGTATTTCCCACAGTCCCTGTGTTTAAAATTCTGGTAGTTCAGTATTTCCCACAGTCCCTGTGTTTAAAATTCTGACAGTTCAGTATTTCCCACAGTCCCTGTGTTTAAAATTCTGACAGTTCAGTATTTCCCACAGTCCCTGTGTTTAAAATTCTGACAGTTCAGTATTTCCCACAGTCCCTGTGTTTAAAATTCTGGTAGTTCAGTATTTCCCACAGTCCCTGTGTTTAAAATTCTGACAGTTCAGTATTTCCCACAGTCCCTGTGTTTAAAATTCTGACAGTTCAGTATTTCCCACAGGCCCTATGTTTAAAATTCTGACAGTTCAGTATTTCCCCCAGGCCCTGTGTTTAAAATTCTGATAGTTCAGTATTTCCCACAGGCCCTGTGTTTAAAATTCTGATAGTTCAGTATTTCCCACAGGCCCTGTGTTTAAAATTCTGACAGTTCAGTATTTCCCCCAGGCCCTGTGTTTAAAATTCTGACAGTTCAGTCTTTCCCACAGTCCCTGTGTTTAAAATTCTGACAGTTCAGTATTTCCCACAGTCCCTGTGTTTAAAATTCTGACAGTTCAGTATTTCCCACAGGCCCTGTGTTTAAAATTCTGACAGTTCAGTATTTCCCACAGTCCCTGTGTTTAAAATTCTGACAGTTCAGTATTTCCCCCAGGCCCTGTGTTTAAAATTCTGACAGTTCAGTATTTCCCACAGTCCCTGTGTTTAAAATTCTGACAGTTCAGTATTTCCCACAGGCCCTATGTTTAAAATTCTGACAGTTCAGTATTTCCCCCAGGCCCTGTGTTTAAAATTCTGATAGTTCAGTATTTCCCACAGGCCCTGTGTTTAAAATTCTGATAGTTCAGTATTTCCCACAGGCCCTGTGTTTAAAATTCTGACAGTTCAGTATTTCCCCCAGGCCCTGTGTTTAAAATTCTGACAGTTCAGTATTTCCCACAGGCCCTGTGTTTAAAATTCTGACAGTTCAGTATTTCCCACAGGCCCTGTGTTTAAAATTCTGATAGTTCAGTACTTCCCACAGGCCCTGTGTTTAAAATTCTGACAGTTCAGTATTTCCCACAGGCCCTGTGTTTAAAATTCTGACAGTTCAGTATTTCCCACAGGCCCTGTGTTTAAAATTCTGACAGTTCAGTATTTCCCACAGGCCCTGTGTTTAAAATTCTGACAGTTCAGTATTTCCCACAGGCCCTGTGTTTAAAATTCTGATAGTTCAGTATTTCCCACAGGCCCTGTGTTTAAAATTCTGACAGTTCAGTATTTCCCACAGGCCCTATGTTTAAAATTCTGACAGTTCAGTATTTCCCACAGGACCAATGTTTAAAATTCTGACAGTTCAGTATTTCCCACAGGCCCTATGTTTAAAATTCTGATAGTTCAGTATTTCCCACAGGCCCTATGTTTAAAATTCTGACAGTTCAGTATTTCCCACAGTCCCTGTGTTTAAAATTCTGACAGTTCAGTATTTCCCACAGTCCCTGTGTTTAAAATTCTGACAGTTCAGTATTTCCCACAGGCCCTGTGTTTAAAATTCTGACAGTTCAGGATTTCCCCCAGGCCCTGTGTTTAAAATTCTGACAGTTCAGGATTTTCCCACAGGCCCTGTGTTTAAAATTCTGACAGTTCAGTATTTCCCACAGTCCCTGTGTTTAAAATTCTGACAGTTCAGTATTTCCCACAGGCCCTGTGTTTAAAATTCTGACAGTTCAGTATTTCCCACAGTCCCTGTGTTTAAAATTCTGACAGTTCAGTATTTCCCACAGGCCCTGTGTTTAAAATTCTGACAGTTCAGTATTTCCCACAGTCCCTGTGTTTAAAATTCTGACAGTTCAGTATTTCCCACAGGCCCTGTGTTTAAAATTCTGACAGTTCAGGATTTCCCCCAGTCCCTGTGTTTAAATTTCTGACAGTTCAGTATTTCCCCCAGGCCCTGTGTTTAAAATTCTGACAGTTCAGTATTTCCCCCAGGCCCTGTGTTTAAATTTCTGACAGTTCAGGATTTCCCCCAGTCCCTGTGTTTAAAATTCTGACAGTTCAGGATTTCCCTCCAGTCCCTGTGTTTAAAATTCTGACAGTTCAGTATTTCCCACAGGCCCTGTGTTTAAATTTGTGACAGTTCAGTATTTCCCACAGGCCCTGTGTTTAAATTTGTGACATTTCAGTATTTCCCTCCAGGCCCTGTGTTTAAAATTTTGACAGTTCGGTATTTCCCACAGGCCCTGTGTTTAAAATTCTGACAGTTCAGTATTTCCTCCAGGCCTTGTGTTTAAATTTGTGACAGTTCAGTATTTCCCACAGGCCCTGTGTTTAAAATTCTGACAGTTCAGTATTTCCCACAGTCCCTGTGTTTAAATTTCTGACAGTTCAGGATTTCCCTCAGTCCCTGTGTTTAAAATTCTGTCAGTTCAGTATTTCCCCCAGGCCCTGTGTTTAAAATTCTGACAGTTCAGTATTTCCCCCAGGCCCTATGTTTAAAATTCTGATAGTTCAGTATTTCCCACAGGCCCTGTGTTTAAATTTCTGACAGTTCAGGATTTCCCCCAAGCCCTTGTGTTTAAAATTCTGACAGTTCAGTATTTCCCACAGGCCCTGTGTTTAAAATTCTGACAGTTCAGTATTTCCCACAGGCCCTCCGTTTAAAATTCTGACAGTTCAGTATTTCCCACAGTCCCTGTGTTTAAAATTCTGACAGTTCAGGATTTCCCCCCAGGGCCTGTGTTTAAAATTCTGACAGTTCAGTATTTCCCACAGGCCCTGTGTTTAAAATTCTGACAGTTCAGTATTTCCCACAGGCCCTCCGTTTAAAATTCTGACAGTTCAGTATTTCCCACAGGCCCTCCGTTTAAAATTCTGACAGTTCAGTATTTCCCACAGTCCCTGTGTTTAAAATTCTGACAGTTCAGGATTTCCCCCCAGGGCCTGTGTTTAAAATTCTGACAGTTCAGTATTTCCCACAGGCCCTGTGTTTAAAATTCTGACAGTTCAGGATTTCCCACAGGCCCTGTGTTTAAAATTCTGACAGTTCAGGATTTCCCACAGGCCCTGTGTTTAAAATTCTGACAGTTCAGGATTTCCCACAGGCCCTGTGTTTAAAATTCTGACAGTTCAGTATTTCCCACAGGCCCTCCGTTTAAAATTCTGACAGTTCAGTATTTCCCACAGTCCCTGTGTTTAAAATTCTGACAGTTCAGGATTTCCCCCCAGGGCCTGTGTTTAAAATTCTGACAGTTCAGTATTTCCCACAGGCCCTGTGTTTAAAATTCTGACAGTTCAGGATTTCCCACAGGCCCTGTGTTTAAAATTCTGACAGTTCAGGATTTCCCACAGGCCCTGTGTTTAAAATTCTGACAGTTCAGTATTTCCCCCCAGGGCCTGTGTTTAAAATTCTGACAGTTCAGTATTTCCCACAGTCCCTGTGTTTAAAATTCTGACAGTTCAGGATTTCCCCCCAGGGCCTGTGTTTAAAATTCTGACAGTTCAGTATTTCCCCCAGTCCCTGTCTTTAAAATTCTGACAGTTCAGTATTTCCCCCAGTCCCTGTCTTTAAAATTCTGACAGTTCAGTATTTCCCCCAGTCCCTGTCTTTAAAATTCTGACAGTTCAGTATTTCCCCCAGTCCCTGTCTTTAAAATTCTGACAGTTCAGTATTTCCCACAGGCCCTCTGTTTAAAATTCTGACAGTTCAGTATTTCCCCCCAGGGCCTGTGTTTAAAATTCTGACAGTTCAGTATTTCCCCCAGTCCCTGTGTTTAAAATTCTGACAGTTCAGTATTTCCCACAGGCCCTGTGTTTAAAATTCTGACAGTTCAGTATTTCCCCCCAGGGCCTGTGTTTAAAATTCTGACAGTTCAGTATTTCCCCCCAGGCCCTGTGTTTAAAATTCTGACAGTTCAGTATTTCCCACAGTCCCTGTGTTTAAATTTCTGACAGTTCAGGATTTCCCCCAGGCCCTGTGTTTAAAATTCTGACAGTTCAGTATTTCCCACAGTCCCTGTGTTTAAAATTCTGACAGTTCAGTATTTCCCACAGTCCCTGTGTTTAAAATTCTGACAGTTCAGTATTTCCCACAGTCCCTGTGTTTAAAATTCTGACAGTTCAGTATTTCCCACAGTCCTTGTGTTTAAATTTCTGACAGTTCAGGATTTTCCCACAGGGTCTGTCTTTAAAATTCTGACAGTTCAGGATTTCCCCACAGGCCCTGTGTTTAAAATTCTGACAGTTCAGTATTTCCCCACAGGCCCTGTGTTTAAAATTCTGACAGTTCAGGATTTCCCACAGGCCCTGTGTTTAAAATTCTGACAGTTCAGTATTTCCCACAGGCCCTATGTTTAAAATTCTGACAGTTCAGTATTTCCCACAGGCCCTGTGTTTAAAATTCTGACAGTTCAGGATTTCCCACAGGCCCTGTGTTTAAAATTCTGACAGTTCAGGATTTCCCACAGGCCCTGTGTTTAAAATTCTGACAGTTCAGTATTTCCCACAGGCCCTGTGTTTAAAATTCTGACAGTTCAGTATTTCCCACAGGCCCTGTGTTTAAAATTCTGACAGTTCAGTATTTCCCACAGGCCCTGTGTTTAAAATTCTGACAGTTCAGGATTTCCCACAGGCCCTGTGTTTAAAATTCTGTCAGTTCAGTATTTCCCACAGGACCAATGCTTAAAATTCTGTCAGTTCATTATTTCCCACAGGCCCTATGTTTAAAATTCTGACAGTTCAGTATTTCCCACAGTCCCTGTGTTTAAAATTCTGACAGTTCAGTATTTCCCACAGGCCCTATGTTTAAAATTCTGACAGTTCAGTATTTCCCACAGTCCCTGTGTTTAAAATTCTGTCAGTTCAGTATTTCCCACAGGCCCTGTGTTTAAAATTCTGACAGTTCAGTATTTCCCACAGTCCCTGTGTTTAAAATTCTGACAGTTCAGTATTTCCCACAGTCCTTGTGTTTAAATTTCTGACAGTTCAGGATTTTCCCACAGGGTCTGTCTTTAAAATTCTGACAGTTCAGGATTTCCCACAGGCCCTCTGTTTAAAATTCTGATAGTTCAGTATTTCCCTCAGGCCCTGTGTTTAAAATTCTGACAGTTCAGTATTTCCCACAGGCCCTATGTTTAAAATTCTGACAGTTCAGTATTTCCCATAGGCCCTGTGTTTAAAATTCTGACAGTTCAGTATTTCCCACAGTCCCTGTGTTTAAATTTCTGACAGTTCAGTATTTCCCACAGGCCCTGTGTTTAAAATTCTGACAGTTCAGTATTTCCCACAGTCCCTGTGTTTAAAATTCTGTCAGTTCAGTATTTCCCACAGGACCAATGCTTAAAATTCTGTCAGTTCAGTATTTCCCACAGGCCCTATGTTTAAAATTCTGACAGTTCAGTATTTCCCACAGTCCCTGTGTTTAAAATTCTGACAGTTCAGTATTTCCCACAGGCCCTATGTTTAAAATTCTGACAGTTCAGTATTTCCCCCAGGCCCTGTGTTTAAAATTCTGACAGTTCAGTATTTCCCACAGTCCCTGTGTTTAAAATTCTGACAGTTCAGTATTTCCCACAGGCCCTGTGTTTAAAATTCTGACAGTTCAGTATTTCCCACAGGCCCTGTGTTTAAAATTCTGACAGTTCAGTATTTCCCACAGTCCCTGTGTTTAAAATTCTGATAGTTCAGTATTTCTAACAGGCCCTGTGTTTAAAATTCTGTCAGTTCAGTATTTCCCACAGGCCCTGTGTTTAAAATTCTGACAGTTCAGGATTTTCCCACAGGCCCTGTGTTTAAAATTCTGACAGTTCAGTATTTCCCCACAGGCCCTGTGTTTAAAATTCTGACAGTTCAGTATTTCCCCACAGGCCCTGTGTTTAAAATTCTGACAGTTCAGGATTTCCCCACAGTCCCTGTGTTTAAATTTCTGACAGTTCAGTATTTCCCACAGGCCCTGTGTTTAAAATTCTGACAGTTCAGTATTTCCCACAGTCCCTGTGTTTAAAATTCTGACAGTTCAGGATTTCCCACAGGCCCTGTGTTTAAAATTCTGTCAGTTCAGTATTTCCCACAGGCCCTGCGTTTAAAATTCTGACAGTTCAGGATTTTCCCACAGGCCCTGTGTTTAAAATTCTGACAGTTCAGGATTTTCCCACAGGCCCTGTGTTTAAAATTCTGTCAGTTCAGTATTTCCCCCAGGCCCTGTGTTTAAAATTCTGACAGTTCAGTATTTCCCACAGGCCCTGTGTTTAAAATTCTGACAGTTCAGGATTTTCCCACAGGCCCTGTGTTTAAAATTCTGACAGTTCAGTATTTCCCCCCAGGCCCTGTGTTTAAAATTCTGACAGTTCAGTATTTCCCCCAGGCCCTGTGTTTAAAATTCTGTCAGTTCAGTATTTCCCCCAGGGCCTGTGTTTAAAATTCTGACAGTTCAGTATTTCCCACAGGCCCTGTGTTTAAAATTCTGATAGTTCAGGATTTCCCCCAGGCCCTGTGTTTAAAATTCTGACAGTTCAGTATTTCCCCCAGGGCCTGTGTTTAAAATTCTGACAGTTCAGTATTTCCCCCAGGGCCTGTGTTTAAAATTCTGACAGTTCAGTATTTCCCACAGGCCCTGCGTTTAAAATTCTGACAGTTCAGTATTTCCCACAGGCCCTGTGTTTAAAATTCTGACAGTTCAGTATTTCCCACAGTCCCTGTGTTTAAAATTCTGACAGTTCAGTATTTCCCACAGGCCCTATGTTTAAAATTCTGACAGTTCAGTATTTCCCCCAGGCCCTGTGTTTAAAATTCTGACAGTTCAGTATTTCCCACAGTCCCTGTGTTTAAAATTCTGACAGTTCAGTATTTCCCACAGGCCCTCTGTTTAAAATTCTGACAGTTCAGTATTTCCCACAGTCCCTGTGTTTAAAATTCTGACAGTTCAGTATTTCCCACAGGCCCTGTGTTTAAAATTCTGACAGTTCAGTATTTCCCACAGGCCCTGTGTTTAAAATTCTGACAGTTCAGTATTTCCCACAGTCCCTGTGTTTAAAATTCTGACAGTTCAGTATTTCCCACAGTCCCTGTGTTTAAAATTCTGACAGTTCAGTATTTCCCCCAGGCCCTGTGTTTAAAATTCTGTCAGTTCAGGATTTCCCACAGGCCCTGTGTTTAAAATTCTGACAGTTCAGTATTTCCCACAGGCCCTGTGTTTAAAATTCTGACAGTTCAGGATTTCCCACAGGCCCTGTGTTTAAAATTCTGACAGTTCAGTATTTCCCACAGGCCCTGTGTTTAAAATTCTGACAGTTCAGTATTTCCCACAGTCCCTGTGTTTAAAATTCTGACAGTTCAGTATTTCCCACAGGCCCTGTGTTTAAAATTCTGACAGTTCAGTATTTCCCACAGGCCCTGTGTTTAAAATTCTGACAGTTCAGTATTTCCCACAGTCCCTGTGTTTAAAATTCTGACAGTTCAGTATTTCCCACAGGCCCTGTGTTTAAAATTCTGACAGTTCAGTATTTCCCACAGTCCCTGTGTTTAAAATTCTGTCAGTTCAGTATTTCCCACAGGCCCTGTGTTTAAAATTCTGACAGTTCAGTATTTCCCACAGTCCCTGTGTTTAAAATTCTGACAGTTCAGTATTTCCCCCAGGCCCTGTGTTTAAATTTCTGACAGTTCAGGATTTCCCCCAGTCCCTGTGTTTAAAATTCTGACAGTTCAGGATTTCCCTCCAGTCCCTGTGTTTAAATTTCTGACAGTTCAGGATTTCCCCCAGTCCCTGTGTTTAAAATTCTGACAGTTCAGTATTTCCCCCCAGGCCCTGTGTTTAAAATTCTGACAGTTCAGGATTTCCCACAGGCCCTGTGTTTAAAATTCTGATAGTTCAGTATTTCCCACAGGCCCTGTGTTTAAAATTCTGACAGTTCAGTATTTCCCACAGGCCCTGTGTTTAAAATTCTGATAGTTCAGTATTTCCCACAGGCCCTGTGTTTAAAATTCTGACAGTTCAGTATTTCCCACAGGCCCTGTGTTTAAAATTCTGATAGTTCAGTATTTCCCACAGGCCCTGTGTTTAAAATTCTGACAGTTCAGTATTTCCCACAGGCCCTGTGTTTAAAATTCTGACAGTTCAGGATTTCCCCCCAGGCCCTGTGTTTAAAATTCTGATAGTTCAGTATTTCCCACAGGCCCTGTGTTTAAAATTCTGACAGTTCAGTATTTCCCACAGGCCCTGTGTTTAAAATTCTGACAGTTCAGTATTTCCCACAGGCCCTGTGTTTAAAATTCTGACAGTTCAGTATTTCCTCCAGGCCCTGTGTTTAAAATTCTGACAGTTCAGTATTTCCCACAGGCCCTGTGTTTAAAATTCTGACAGTTCAGGATTTCCCCCCAGGCCCTGTGTTTAAAATTCTGACAGTTCAGTATTTCCCACAGGCCCTGTGTTTACAATTCTGACAGTTCAGTATTTCCCACAGGCCCTGTGTTTAAAATTCTGACAGTTCAGTATTTCCTCCAGGCCCTGTGTTTAAAATTCTGACAGTTCAGTATTTCCCACAGGCCCTGTGTTTAAAATTCTGACAGTTCAGTATTTCCCACAGGCCCTCTGTTTAAAATTCTGACAGTTCAGTATTTCCCACAGGCCCTCTGTTTAAAATTCTGACAGTTCAGTATTTCCCACAGGCCCTGTGTTTAAAATTCTGACAGTTCAGTATTTCCCCCAGGCCCTGTGTTTAAAATTCTGACAGTTCAGTATTTCCCACAGGCCCTGTGTTTAAAATTCTGACAGTTCAGGATTTCCCACAGGCCCTCTGTTTAAAATTCTGACAGTTCAGTATTTCCCACAGGCCCTGTGTTTAAAATTCTGACAGTTCAGTATTTCCCACAGGCCCTGTGTTTAAAATTCTGACAGTTCAGGATTTTCCCACAGGCCCTCTGTTTAAAATTCTGACAGTTCAGGTATTTCCCACAGGCCCTGTGTTTAAAATTCTGACAGTTCAGTATTTCCCCCAGGCCCTATGTTTAAAATTCTGACAGTTCAGTATTTCCCACAGGCCCTGTGTTTATAATTCTGACAGTTCAGTATTTCCCACAGGCCCTGTGTTTATAATTCTGACAGTTCAGGATTTCCCACAGGCCCTGTGTTTAAAATTCTGACAGTTCAGTATTTCCCACAGGCCCTCTGTTTAAAATTCTGACAGTTCAGGATTTCCCCCAGGCCCTGTGTTTAAAATTCTGACAGTTCAGGATTTCCCCCCAGGCCCTGCGTTTAAAATTCTGACAGTTCAGTATTTCCCACAGTCCCTGTGTTTAAAATTCTGACAGTTCAGGATTTCCCCCCAGGCCCTGTGTTTAAAATTCTGACAGTTCAGTATTTCCCACAGGCCCTCTGTTTAAAATTCTGACAGTTCAGTATTTCCCACAGGCCCTGCGTTTAAAATTTCTGACAGTTCAGTATTTCCCACAGGCCCTGTGTTTAAAATTCTGATAGTTCAGTATTTCCCACAGGCCCAGTGTTTAAATTTCTGACAGTTCAGTATTTCCCACAGGCCCTGTGTTTAAAATTCTGACAGTTCAGTATTTCCCACAGGCCCTATGTTTAAAATTCTGACAGTTCAGTATTTCCCACAGGCCCTGTGTTTAAAATTCTGACAGTTCAGTATTTCCCCCCAGGCCCTGTGTTTAAAATTCTGACAGTTCAGGATTTCCCCCCAGGCCCTGCGTTTAAAATTCTGACAGTTCAGTATTTCCCACAGGCCCAGTGTTTAAATTTCTGACAGTTCAGTATTTCCCACAGGCCCTGTGTTTAAAATTCTGACAGTTCAGTATTTCCCACAGGCCCTGTGTTTAAAATTCTGACAGTTCAGGATTTCCCCCCAGGCCCTGTGTTTAAAATTCTGACAGTTCAGTATTTCCCACAGGCCCTGTGTTTAAAATTCTGACAGTTCAGGATTTCCCACAGGCCCTTGTGTTTAAAATTCTGATAGTTCAGTATTTCCCCCCAGGCCTTGTGTTTAAATTTCTGACAGTTCAGTATTTCCCACAGGCCCTGTGTTTAAAATTCTGACAGTTCAGTATTTCCCACAGGCCCTCTGTTTAAAATTCTGATAGTTCAGTATTTCCCACAGGCCCTGTGTTTAAAATTCTGACAGTTCAGGATTTCCCACAGTCCCTGTGTTTAAAATTCTGACAGTTCAGTATTTCCCCCCAGGCCCTGTGTTTAAAATTCTGACAGTTCAGGATTTCCCCCAGGCCCTGCGTTTAAATTTGTGACAGTTCAGTATTTCCCACAGGCCCTGCGTTTAAAATTCTGACAGTTCAGTATTTCCCCCCAGGCCCTGTGTTTAAAATTCTGACAGTTCAGTATTTCCCACAGGCCCTGTGTTTAAAATTCTGACAGTTCAGTATTTCCCACAGGCCCTCTGTTTAAAATTCTGACAGTTCAGTATTTCCCACAGGCCCTGTGTTTAAAATTCTGACAGTTCAGGATTTTCCCACAGGCCCTCTGTTTAAAATTCTGACAGTTCAGTATTTCCCACAGGCCCTGTGTTTAAAATTCTGACAGTTCAGGATTTTCCCACAGGCCCTGTGTTTAAATTTCTGACAGTTCAGTATTTCCCCCAGTCCCTGTGTTTAAAATTCTGACAGTTCAGGATTTTCCCACAGGCCCTGTGTTTAAATTTCTGACAGTTCAGTATTTCCCCCAGTCCCTGTGTTTAAAATTCTGACAGTTCAGTATTTCCCCCCAGGCCCTGCGTTTAAAATTCTGACAGTTCAGTATTTCCCACAGGCCCTCTGTTTAAAATTCTGACAGTTCAGTATTTCCCCACAGGCCCTCTGTTTAAAATTCTGACAGTTCAGTATTTCCCCACAGGCCCTCTGTTTAAATTTCTGACAGTTCAGTATTTCCCCACAGGCCCTCTGTTTAAATTTCTGACAGTTCAGTATTTCCCCCAGTCCCTGTGTTTAAAATTCTGACAGTTCAGTATTTCCCCCCAGGCCCTGCGTTTAAAATTCTGACAGTTCAGTATTTCCCACAGGCCCTCTGTTTAAAATTCTGACAGTTCAGTATTTCCCCACAGGCCCTCTGTTTAAAATTCTGACAGTTCAGTATTTCCCCCAGGCCCTGTGTTTAAAATTCTGACAGATCAGTATTTCCCACAGGCCCTGTGTTTAAAATTCTGACAGTTCAGGATTTCCCCCAGGCCCTGTGTTTAAAATTCTGACAGTTCAGTATTTCCCACAGGCACTGTGTTTAAAATTCTGACAGTTCAGGATTTTCCCACAGGCCCTATGTTTAAAATTCTGACAGTTCAGTATTTCCCACAGGCCCTGTGTTTAAAATTCTGACAGTTCAGTATTTCCCCCCAGGCCCTGTGTTTAAAATTCTGACAGTTCAGTATTTCCCTCAGGCCCTGTGTTTAAAATTCTGACAGTTCAGTATTTCCCACAGGCCCTCTGTTTAAAATTCTGACAGTTCAGTATTTCCCACAGGCCCTGTGTTTAAAATTCTGACAGTTCAGGATTTCCCCCAGGCCCTGTGTTTAAAATTCTGACAGTTCAGTATTTCCCACAGGCCCTGCGTTTAAAATTCTGACAGTTCAGTATTTCCCACAGGCCCTGTGTTTAAAATTCTGATAGTTCAGTATTTCCCACAGGCCCTGTGTTTAAAATTCTGACAGTTCAGTATTTCCCACAGGCCCTGTGTTTAAAATTCTGACAGTTCAGTATTTCCCCCCAGGCCCTGTGTTTAAAATTCTGACAGTTCAGTATTTCCCCCCAGGCCCTGTGTTTAAAATTCTGACAGTTCAGTATTTCCCCACAGTCCTTGTGTTTAAAATTCTGACAGTTCAGTATTTCCCACAGGCCCTGTGTTTAAAATTCTGACAGTTCAGTATTTCCCACAGGCCCTCTGTTTAAAATTCTGACAGTTCAGTATTTCCCACAGGCCCTGTGTTTAAAATTCTGACAGTTCAGTATTTCCCACAGGCCCTGTGTTTAAAATTCTGACAGTTCAGTATTTCCCACAGGCCCTCTGTTTAAAATTCTGACAGTTCAGTATTTCCCACAGGCCCTGTGTTTAAAATTCTGATAGTTCAGTATTTCCCACAGGCCCTCTGTTTAAAATTCTGATAGTTCAGTATTTCCCACAGGCCCTGCGTTTAAAATTCTGACAGTTCAGTATTTCCCACAGGCCCTGTGTTTAAAATTTCTGACAGTTCAGTATTTCCCACAGGCCCTCTGTTTAAAATTCTGATAGTTCAGTATTTCCCACAGGCCCTGTGTTTAAAATTCTGACAGTTCAGGATTTCCCCCAGGCCCTGTGTTTAAAATTCTGATAGTTCAGTATTTCCCACAGGCCCTGTGTTTAAAATTCTGACAGTTCAGGATTTCCCCCCAGGCCCTGTGTTTAAAATTCTGACAGTTCAGTATTTCCCACAGGCCCTGTGTTTAAAATTCTGACAGTTCAGGATTTCCCCCAGGCCTTGTGTTTAAAATTCTGACAGTTCAGTATTTCCCACAGGCCCTGTGTTTAAAATTCTGACAGTTCAGTATTTCCCACAGGCCCTTGTGTTTAAAATTCTGACAGTTCAGTATTTCCCACAGGCCCTGTGTTTAAAATTCTGACAGTTCAGTATTTCCCACAGGCCCTGTGTTTAAAATTCTGACAGTTCAGTATTTCCCACAGGCCCTTGTGTTTAAAATTCTGACAGTTCAGTATTTCCCACAGGCCCTCTGTTTAAAATTCTGACAGTTCAGTATTTCCCACAGGCCCTGTGTTTAAAATTCTGACAGTTCAGTATTTCCCACAGGCCCTTGTGTTTAAAATTCTGATAGTTCAGTATTTCCCACAGGCCCTGTGTTTAAAATTCTGACAGTTCAGGATTTCCCCCCAGGCCCTGTGTTTAAAATTCTGACAGTTCAGTATTTCCCACAGGCCCTGTGTTTAAAATTCTGACAGTTCAGTATTTCCCACAGGCCCTTGTGTTTAAAATTCTGATAGTTCAGTATTTCCCACAGGCCCTCTGTTTAAAATTCTGACAGTTCAGGATTTTCCCACAGGCCCTTGTGTTTAAAATTCTGACAGTTCAGGATATTCCCACAGGCCCTCTGTTTAAAATTCTGATAGTTCAGTATTTCCCCCAGGCCCTGTGTTTAAAATTCTGACAGTTCAGGATTTCCCCCCAGGCCCTGTGTTTAAAATTCTGACAGTTCAGTATTTCCCACAGTCCCTGTGTTTAAAATTCTGACAGTTCAGTATTTCCCACAGTCCCTGTGTTTAAAATTCTGACAGTTCAGTATTTCCCACAGGCCCTGTGTTTAAAATTCTGACAGTTCAGTATTTCCCACAGGCCCTTGTGTTTAAAATTCTGATAGTTCAGGATTTCCCCCCAGGCCCTGTGTTTAAAATTCTGACAGTTCAGTATTTCCCACAGTCCCTGTGTTTAAAATTCTGACAGTTCAGTATTTCCCACAGGCCCTGTGTTTAAAATTCTGACAGTTCAGTATTTCCCACAGGCCCTTGTGTTTAAAATTCTGATAGTTCAGGATTTCCCCCCAGGCCCTGTGTTTAAAATTC